>NC_068355.1:46072722-46172722 GCF_020536995.1 Dreissena polymorpha | reverse complement strand
AAACATATCAACCGAAAATACCAGCGAATACAGTATTATATATGACATCGATCTTATCTATCGCCTCAGACATGCGAGAGCGCCACGATGAGTGAAGAGTGTGTGTATGAGAGTTTGTTCACAGGTCCTACTGGCCTCTTCACGAGATTTGTGTAGCCCGACCTGAATGATGAATGAAATGGATGTAGTAACTGTTATATGAACACGATATATCCGTACCAATATCCATGTGAGCATATACTAATAATATTTAATTTTTTAATCGCCATAAGCTTGAAATAAACGTAAATAGATACAACAAAGACCAATTCGGAGACTTTAAAAATTTTAAATTACCTCCCCTGCAATAGAAAATATATATGGAGACTCGCATTCTATGGAATATCAAAATCTCAATATATCTTTCTCCGAATTTTTTTTCTGGTAAAAATCATCTTAAATTTAGCTGTACATTCGTATGTAATTAATTAAACAAGAGTTATAAAAGGCATTGCAAAAAATATCGCGTTTTACTTGAATAAGTTACCTCCCTTAAGCCTATCGGAATATCAAAAATACGTATATAAACAAAACGCGTTCCTTGCATAAGTGATAATAAAGCGCGTGCCCGTGCCACTCGTCCTCCAAATACTTACTAAATATAGTACAACGTATCTACAATCATTGCGACTAACTCATACCTCAGTAAATAAGTAACCAGGATAAATATACGTTTAGGTAATTAAGATATAAAACATACATATAAAAATTTACATGTTCCTGTGTGCCGAACCCGATCCATGGACTATAGCCACAAGAGGTTTCTATGTACCTATGTAGCCGGATTGCGCCCTCAGAGCGCCCAACACCGACACAGATCACGCTACTCTCCGGTCAAACACAATACTGCATAGGACTGCTGCCTTTGTCACCATATTATCAGAATCATTAACGTGCAAAATGGAAACTTTCAACTGTCCTTTCACTTCATACATAAGCCATTGCCGATCGTCAATGATCGCTTATTTCCGAGACGAGAGATGCATTTTATTTTTTTCAAACTTCGAATTTTGATATATGTTTAACTTATTCATTTAGATTACATTATTTTCACTATAAATATTGACTTTGATCCAATTATCATCTGAAAAATACGATTTCGCGATTTCTTCAAAGATCGAGCGAGCCTTTTTACCTGTTTACTTATATATATCTAATTTAAGGTTACACAGATATAAAGTTGTCGTGGCCGAGTGGGTAAGGCGATGAAATTGAAATCTTTTGGGATTTTCCCGCGCAGGTTCGATTCCTGCCGACATCGCATACTTTTTGCGACGCGTTTTATTTCTTTTCTAACGTAATTTGATTTAATATAGCACATAAGCTATGTTTATTGTTAAATATGTTGAAAATTGTATGCACATCCTTCAATTTAAAATTAAAACAACGTTATGGCTAAATTGATTAATTTACAGCTGAAAATACGAATGATGCATGTTGCATTTTTATTTTTATTTCAAAAAGTAAACGGTAAATCTGTCTATTTTTTAGGTATTTTTGCTGTATATAGTGTTTCTATAAAAAACTTAATTTAAAATATAACTTAAATGATACTATTTTGAATTTTATGACACTTTGTTTTTAACCGACCCAATTTTTACTTGGCTGAAATCACTTACATTTCATGGCGCTATTCCATAGATTAAAATTTGTAAAAAATAAATGTCTGTAAAAGAATACTTATTTCATCTTGTTTAAACTTTAAACACCTTTACTGCATCTGTACACACCAACTGCATGCCCATATTTGGAAATATGAATGAATTATGGAACTTTTATATACCCCAGGGGTGAAAATAAACTGGACAAAAGCCGAGCGTGAGGGTGGTTTTGAAAAAATCGGTTTATTTTTTTTAAACATGGAAAGCTACCTACAAATTTGCATGTAGTTTCGTGAAATGATGCTGATTAGGAAAATAATTAATTAAATTATATTTGGATATGTGCCCATTAGAGGTGCGCAAGCTTAAAAAGGTAGAATTACCGAAATTCCCGTTCTTACACGTTGTAGCATGGATCGGGTATTGAACACGATACACGTGTGTATTAGCACCCTACTGTAGTCCCGGCGGGGTTATCAACTGCACCAATACACCGGTAAGCAACCAGGGGAATATCATATGAAAAAAGAACTATCATGCATGTTTGATTTGTTAAAGTGTGTCACAAAATTTCCCTAACTGCCGATGTCGGCTATAATTTCGGTATAAAACATGCAAAGAAATTAACATATATATAATGTTAATGCCGATATGTTATTGGACATTTTGTATGTCAAATGTTCATTATTTGTATTAAAATTAAGACGATTGTATTGAACACGATACACGTGTGTATTAGCACCCTACTGTAGTCCCGGCGGGGTTATCAACTGCACCAATACACCGGTAAGCAACCAGGGGAATATCATATGAAAAAAAGAACTATCATGCATGTTTGATGTGTTAAAGTGTGTCACTAAATTTCCCTAACTGCCGATGTCGGCTATAATTTCGGTATAAACATGCACAGAAATTAACATATATATAATGTTATTGCCGGTATGTTATTGGACATTTGTATGTCAAATGTTCATTATTTGTATTAAAATTAAGACGATGCTTATTTGCCAGAAAGCGTTTATTTCAAATTCAAAACAAGCAATAATCATACATAATACCAAAATATAAAACTAACAAAATGACAACACTCTCGCTTAACGCAACGTTCAGAAGCACGCGCACTTAACAAAATTATTGCAACTAATGCAAGCTGTAATTAATATGTGACTACTTGCTATACAACCAGTATCATGCGAAATTGTTCTTATTTAATTGTGGTTCCCTCTTTGAATTTATGTTGCCTGTCGACTTTTAGAATAATGTGTCAGTAAGAAATGTATTGCTTGCTCTACAACCAGCATCATGCGAAAATGGATCTTATTTAATTGTAAATCCCTCTTTGAACTTAAGTTGTCAGTCGACTTTTAGAATAATGTGTCAGTAATAAATGTTTTTCTTCAGTTTCACATGTTTTTTTTTAAGAAAATTTAGTGAAAGATGCAAATGTGTCTTATTTTTTTTTTTCTGTGTCTTCAATGTATCTTATTTATATGTGACTGCGTGCTTTTTTTTTTTAAAGAAATGAAAGATGCAAATGTGTCTTATTTTAATTTTATCCATGTCTTAAATGTGGCTTATTTATATAAGATAAAATGATATACTGCCAGTGTCATGCAAAAAAGGATTTAATTTCTTAATATCCACATTCACGCTTTGTTCTTTATTAGCACCGTCTTTAATTAGGCTATCTATTTAAAGTACAGATTACTGTGAACTTAATAATTGTGCAACGGTGATGTTAATCCATTATCGTTGTTAATTTAAAATGTAGACAACAAGTTAGCAATTAATGAAATCAGTTATTTTGGAAGTAAATCTAATTTTTTCTGTACAGTAGCCAGGTGGATGTGTATTGAGCGGATAAGATAGGGATCACCACAACAAGTTTCTAATACACAGTATAGACTTCCCCTATTATTATTAATTACCTGATTGGAATAAATAAAGTGTTAAAGATCATTTCATGTGAAAAGCAGGATTTCTGACATAATTTCAATCGTTTTGCTTTTATACACAATTTCATGAAACAATGAATATATTGGCGCGATGGAACACAATTTATAAATCAAGCTGACAGTATAGTATCATTTTTTAATTATGTGTAATTTAATTCGCATCTCTCCCTTAACTCGTTCAATGACACGTGAACTTATATCAATTATAAAACATCACGTTCATCATTAAATATTTTTTTTAATTATGAAAACATATATGTTCTACATGGTTTTGTTTAGTTTTTTTTCTCAACCAGAGAGACATTATAAAACATTGTTATATATAAAGCGCTTTACTTTTCTACATTACATAAAGATATATCGATATATATAAGTGTACGTGCTTGACATATTTATAAAAAGGCAGTGTTTATTTTTGTAATAAAATCGAAAATTGACATTTAATTTGATGCAATCCACATTGTTTAGCGGCCAAGCGCAGTATTCCGCTCTCGGCGGCCGATGGTGTATTGCAATATATACAATGAAAAGCTGGGTTTCTGACATAATTTCAATCGTTTTGTTGACGCGGAAGTGCTTTTTGGTGGCCAAAAATACTATTGTTCCCTTTATTTAAACCTAAATCAGTATTTTTTTACACTTGAAGGTTTGTACAGCGGGGATTTCGGTACCGGCGCGGGTTTATGTGCTTGTTAAGAATTACCGAAATCCCCGCTAAGAGGCAACATATTATCCTGATTTATGCTTTGATTAAACATTGATAACTAAATTGCAAAAGTGTATAGCATATTGTAAATAAGGTAGTACGATATCATTTGTTTCATCAGATTTGTTTGGAAAATACTTTCTGAAGACTTATTATTACTATGTCATGTTATATTTACATATACTTTTGTGTAACCAATGTTTTAAATGTACATTTTACCTTTTTTACATTCGTTTACACATTTTTCACATTAATAAACTATTTAATAATGGAAAAAATATTCTGATAAGAGTGTTTAAATGATTAACACTAATATGATTGTGTACAAATCAACATTAATGCAAAGCCAAAACCCAAACATAATGACATATAGACCCTTTAAGGCGTAATATGGGGGATTGGCGTAAACATGGGTGATTTCGGCTCTGGGCGTACGAATGTAGCAGTACCGAAATCCCCGCTAATTATTTTCCAAAAGAAGTAACCGAATGGGAGATAATACATGTCACTGGTTGCTAATGAAAAAAAAACACTATAATAATTTTGTTGACACTTGAAGGTTTGTACAGCAGGATTTCGGTACCGGCGCGCGTTTAAGTTCTAGTGTAGAATTACCGAAATCCCCACTGAGAGGCAACTTAATGCTGTCAAGAGTGCTTAATAATTAAAATTAATATCATTTTTTTGCACCTTAACATTCATGTGAAGTCAAAAACCATTCATACCGATGACCTATTGACCCTTTAAGGCGTAAATATGGGGATTTCGGTACTAGGCGGGCGAATGTAGAATTACCGAAATCCCCTTTTCATCATCGCACATTAGTGTAACATTAATTTTAACACAATATATGTAGGGAAACTCATATGATTCGCGTAATGTGAAAATGATTATTATGCTATAATTCGACCACGAAACTTGACGTGACTTAATACCGGACATTATGGAATGGAGCTACGCTTGCCGTATTTGACATAAGACCCATTTTCGCAAATTATCTTATCAATGCTTATATGAATTTGATTGCTATAATCTAATGCGTATTCGACACGGAATTATTGTCAAGGTTTTTCATTTTGTCAATATTTATCATAGCAGGGGACATTGCTGACATCAATATGGATACTGTTTTCATTTTCTGTCGAGAAATGATATGACTTATTATCAAGATTATTTTATAGTACGGTAGCGTTCTCTTCACAAGTGAGATTTATTTGTACTGGTAAATTGCTCTTATACTCACCATTCGGACTCGACGATCGGCTCGAATAAAAATGTTAGTCGCTTAAAAGAACAAATTCATCATATTGAGCACGATTATTATTATTATTATTATTATTATTATTATTATTATTATTATTATTATTATTATTATTATTATTATAATTATTATTATTATTATATAGCTTTTAGAAACTTATACCTTAAAAAAAATCCCATTGGAAAAAAAAAATCCCATGGGAAAAAAAATCCCATGGGACAAAAAAATCCCATGGGAAAAAAAATCCCATGGGATTTTTTTATTATTTTAAAACACGATATAACGCGTTGAAATCGCGAGAAATGCTCATCATTTGTTAAAAGGTAGTGTTTCTGAAGGTTACATGAATAAATCTCTAAAAATCAGAAAAAAATCCCATGGGATTTTTTTTTCCCATAAAAAAATGGGATTTTTTTTCTATCAAAGTAAATTGAACGAAAATAAGCACAAATGCTTTAACAATGCTTAAAATCGATTACTAAGCACAAACGAACGTGTTTTATGTTTTTGAAAATCCCATGGGATTTTTTCTCCCATAAAAAAAGCTGGAAAAAAATCCCATGGGAGAAACCAAAATTCCCATGGGATAATGAAAAATCCCATGGGATATTACAAAAATCCCATGGGAACCCCAACTTTGCAAATAAAGTTCATAGTGAAGAAAACGCATTTAACAAGCAAAAATAACCAATTATTAATCACAAGTTAGACTTTTATCTTATACTTTATCACAAATAAGCAAACCTTCAAGAAAAAGGGTACTTAAGTTTGCGAAATTTCGGTTTCGCAAAGTTTTTCCGGTGGCCGTTACATCAGTAATGTATATCGCGAAAACTCGCTAAAGACATGCCAAAACCGAACTAATATTGATTTCGAAACAGTTGTTTCAAGTTCTGCCAGTTCGTCGTCTGTGATCTGTAATGACAAGAAATTTAATGTGTTTATAATATTCATAGAACAAAAGCAGTGATAAGACGGGTATTATTTTTTTTAAATAAAACACTAACGAAATTTAAATGTATCGAACAAAATATATTTCGTAGGCATTTACCTGAAGACCGCTTTCAGTTATTCTTTCACGGTCTCTTTCATCAAAGAGTAATTGATAGTGTTGCAAAAAACGAAATTTCCAGTTTTCTTTTAACTTCTTTAAAGCACAGTCTACACTCATTCCGGTAACTGCAAAAAAATAAATATACATATATAAAGACTCTGCACAATTTAAAATTATTAAGAGGAATATAACAACAAATAATAAAAAATGTTTGTACTGACACAGTTATTTAACGAAATCCAGTCCTAATAGCTTAGCTTTGCACCGCATGGCATCACGTGTGCTTTTACCATATTAAGAGATGTATCTTTTTATTCAACAACTGTGAGATAAGAACAGGAATTATTGGGCGAATCTATAAATGTGAATCATTAACAGTAATTAAATCAAAAATGTATATTATAGACAAGAGCTGCCCCAAGACGGCGGACTCGACTATTCGTTAGCTTTGATAATATAATGCACATTTTCTGTCAATCGGCTGATAAAATTAACACAAAAACATATTTGAAGTTTGATAAATTTACCAGTTATACAGTATATGTAAAATTAAAGATGAAAAAATATAAATTAAAACAAAAAATGACCATGCCAAGACACTAAATTTTCAACTAGATCTACCAGTATTTACCAATTAATTTAGTTCAATTTAATTTAGTTTACAAGTTGGGGCAACATGTAACCTACATACACTATTACCGCACAAGTCCTCCATCAAAGTCAAAATATTGAGTCCACCCTGGGTCTTCATGTAAGTTACCAACAAACAAAATAACATCACAATATCTCAATCTAAATTTAAGTTATGGAGCAGATACATTTTGTTTGTATTTTGAGTAACAGTTACCATAATTTAACAGGTATCAAATGCAATCCCTCACTAAAACAGCCTGTAGCCTAGCTACACACAAAACTTCAGCACGTTTTATCCATCCTTACTCAAGTTATTATGCGCAAACCTTTATCTATTTGTAGCAACAGTGACTTTGACCTTGATTAAACTGGCAACAAATCCGACCCCAGTTAGGTCTGCAATAGAATGAAGTTGTTGCAAACAAACTTTTATCTGAATTTCCTTAGTATAAAAGTATAATACGGGACATAATTCTGCTAAATTGCAGGTCAAAGTTATGGGTCTTGGTCGGCCCCGAAGACATGTGTGAAGTTTTAATTGAATACCTGCTGTAGAAATATTGATATGGAAATGTTGCACTGTTTTCCTTAGCCAGGGCTGACATTTGAGTGGGCAGTATTGTACGGACTATTGAGTGAAAAGTCGATCTAAAAGTATATTTTTAAGCTTAAACAACTCGTACTTTAAACAATACTGAACTTTACCGAGTCCTTTCAAATCTGTGGGTCTATTTGCACATACTGCAATACCATTTTTGACTGAAATACCTGACATGCTTCTGAAAATGCACCTGAACCAAATGCTACACGTTTAACCCGTAAATATTGTATAATTTATTCATGCACAATAAAAGTCGACATGACCAGTGGAAATTGATAAAATAATGCTGACTCCTGTCTTGAAGGTCCGCCAATGTTTCTAAAATAAAGAGATATCTTTTTATTACTAATAATCAGGTATTTTTATCAATGCATCAATCGCTATAATGAATATGAGTGGAGTTTTTAAACAATGAAACGTTGCAAAAAAAAGAATACCGGTTACTACGTTTTCAAACAGTATTTAAACAAGCTCTCACTGTAAACAATATACATTGTCTGGAGTTGACGATTGGATGAAACTCCATTTGTATCAAAAGTATCAATTTAAATTCAAATACATGATGTATGTATCTTATGAATGTTTCTAGCGAAACGCTCAGCCAATTTGTAAGGATAATGTACAAATGAGCACTTTAATAGTTGTTGTTTTTCCGGCTTACCTGACTAAGATAGCTTTCGGCATAGATTTATTGCCATTATTATATAGTACTGGAAACAAGATTTATCTCATAACAAGAAATATATTTTTTAAGATATACGACGTTTATGTAGTTGATAACAATTGACAATTAAAGATAAAAAGTAATTTATAATGTCGCGATTTTTTTTCTGAACAATTCTCAACCGCATTTCATCCACATACATTTAAATGAATACTAACGTAGTTTACAATCTTATCGGATTATTTTCCGAGAATGTAAACTTCCTAGAAGACTAGCATCTGTGAAAAGAATCTTAAAGATAAAATGTGGTGTGTTACTCTGTTGTTCACTCCAGATATTATTTAAACGTTGGTTCAGCAACTCGACAAGTACTCATGTACGACAGTGTTGGTCGATCTACAAAATGCATCGGTATATGGTCTTTATGTCGCATTTTGCTTTGTTTCAAATCTGAACTTTAATTTACAAATGAATATTTAACATTTTATACGTATCTTTGAAAGCCTAAATACAATTTTTAGACCTACAACTAAAATATGGAGCCGATGTTGAAATTTTGACAATATTACCTGTGGTTATTCTAAGCACAAAGATGGGTACGACACGTTTACTCGTTTAAGTTGCAGAACCAAAATATGTGAGTCGTATGAATAAATCTACAGAAAAGTAAGGATTTCCAAAATGCTATACTACACATTAAAGATTGTTAACCAGGTGTTGCTTTTTTTCAATATTTTACTAAATTGAATTAAATTTGAAAGAAGAACACAATGTTTTTTTTTATTTTTGCTTAGTTAAGGTATTGTATACAAATGAAACAAAAATCAGATATTCATTCGGACATACTGGCGGGAAATTTCTCAACATTTTGTTTTCACTAAGTAAAGGTCAATTAAGGTGAAAACCTTGGTTATACAGCTATGCCGAAAAATATAGCTGGTGCTAAATTATAATGCATACAAGCGTGGCAAATTAAGTTCGGACATAAATATTTCAACAATTACAATAACACACATTACTCAAACGCTTATGAGACTTATATAAAAATGCATATTTTATATGTGATACTTATAATGTTTTGAAGATCAAACGTTATTTGCAAATGCGATCTTCAACAAACATATAAGAACACTTTCAAAATTGTGTTTGTTTAAAATAAAATAATAGGAATACAGTTATCAATTCACCATTAAAACTTATATACAATTATAGTTTGTTTGTTTTTACCAAGCATATTATCAACCAGTTTTCTCCGTTGCTTTATTAAGAACGTTCATGTATACATCACTTCCTATATTCTGCCAGTCAATTTATTAAACGAGAAATGCGCCTTTCGAAGGAAAAAAAATAACAAAGAAGAAGTACATGTGCCCTTGCGAGCTCAGCTGGGACCCAAAGGAACTGAACTTTTTCTGAAGAAGTGGAGTTAAGAATAACAAAAGAACTTAGTGAAATAACTTAAATTTTTAATTTCTATGCACTTTTGTTTTTTCGAACCACAGGTGGTTAGCGTGTGGCTGAACTGTCTAATCGCTGTTAAGTAGGTCAAGCGAATTATGAATCGTTTTATTTCTTACAATTTGACCCATCATGTGTAGAAATATAACAAGATATATACATTTCCAGAAAGGAAATTTATATCTGCGTTGAATAAGACCAAGTTCATAAAAATTGCTGCACAATTAATGAAGTAATTGCTGTTCAAAGCGATGCACCCTGTTTTCGGGTGATTTTGAGTTGAATACCTTGTTTTATATATATATATATATATATATATATATATATATATATATATATATATATATATATATATATATATATATATGATATTAATTAGTAAACACATCATTTTGAATGATAAATTAATCATATTATAACGTAAAATCAACTTTTCTGAAAAAAAGTACACTTTCAAATATACATATATTTGAAAGTCAAATTTTTTTTCAGAAAAGTTTATTTTTCGTTATCATATGATTATTTATCATTCAAAATGGTGATTTCACTTATTAATATCATAGCCACACGCTAACCACCTGTGGTGTTAACAAGCTATTTCTTTTGGTTGACCTATTGACCTTGTGTTTGATCTCATGCGACCCCGTTTTGATCTAGTTTACAAAACCTCGTAAATTATACCATAAGTGAAGAGCGCAAAATTGGCTTCATAGTGATATCGTAAGCTCTATTTAGCAGCAGATCGGATGCATATGATTGTCTATTAAAGTCATATTTATGCAGTAATAAACCATTCTTACTGCGTTTTTCATTATTAATTAATACATCCACATTTTAACTGTTAAATACTGTTTCGACCGTTTTCTGATTTTATTTTACTTCACTTTTTTTACAAACAATTGTTAAAACTACATATTTTGCATGCTGATTAAAAAATACATAACTAAATTTCTAATAGCTCGAAGCTTGCAAGACATTCTTATTTAGAAAATATATTTTTTTTATAAATCTATACCACAAATCTTTCAATAAATGCGTATTTATAGTTTTTTATCTGCTAGTTTATCATGTAGTCTTTATAGTGGCGTTTGCATGCGATTTAAAAACGAGATCCTACGAACTTTTGGGTGCACTACCGTCTGTTGGGTTTTTTAACATATTTCTTTAGAATATCGTTTCGTAGGAATTCCGTGAGATGGTCGTGATGCCCTTAAAATGAGGTCGCACTGAATCCGTGTGGTTTCAGATAGAATAGTGCTGAGAATAAGAATGTAGTACTTGTAATGTTTTTTTTTCAAACAGTGCGTTAAGAATGTGCTTTTGGTAGAAAAGCACAAAAGAAACATTTCTGCTGAACTATTTGTAAAGCAGCACATGTTTGTATCATATATATATATATATATATATATATATATATATATATATATATATATATATATATATATATATATATATATTTATATATGGACATGGTTTCAATAGAGTGGAACCATTTGAGACATTTTGGTGAAGGATTTCCCCATCAATAGTTCTGCTAAATCGTATTGAAATCCAACCAGTAGTCTTTGACACGTGTACAATATAGTCATATACGAATAGATAAATCCTCTCCCTTTTTCAAAGGAGCACATTTGGGATAGGAGTCTTTCACAGATGATTTTGATAAATACTTTGAAAATGTAGATTTCGTTGAAAGATATTTCAGTTGTTAGCTCTTCCGGTTATATAAGTCAGCAGACCGAAGCCACATGAGTAACTTTGGTAAACGACTGACTACCCATGGCACACATACAAAAAGTTTCAACAGAATCGGCAACTCAATTAAATTACAGATTTCATTTAAATTTTAGGTTTACGCGCGCTACGCACGTAGACATTAGAAATTCTTTCGCAAATAGAGATAAAAAATATCAATGATCATATTTCAGCAACTTACTGTGATTGGCAACCGTTTCTAAGACACGTCGTTGCATCTCATTTACATCGACGTGTGTTGCGTCAATGTAGGTTATGTTTTTTAAGAAATCCGGCACTGTGCATGGCTCGATCAATAATGGAATTATTGAATACCCTTCACTGATGTTAATATCCATTGCCTCGGCCACCTCATGTTTAGCATAACCACTATGGCGCACCAAAGGGGTCGAAACTTTAACTTCTGCTCGAGCAGAAAAAAATGCTGCTCGAGCAGCATTTAAATGCTGCTCGAGCAGCAAAATTCCTGCTCGAGCAGCAATATGCTGCTCGAGCAGCATTTATTTTTAGAATAAGCCATTGAACCCGTCTGCCAATCAAATTTGAGCTTACAAACGGACGACATTAGCTATCTCTACGGAAACGAAATAGACCGGTGTAGCGTCAATATTGTCAGATCGTGAGATCTGACGATTTTCACAGTACCCCCCGTGATATTGCTCCAATCAGTCGCCGTGAAAAATGTCAGTTTGATGAAAAATAATATTTAACGCATTGTTGTTTCAATTCAACTTAATTTCGCGTTTTAACATCTTGCAGTTATTTTCGCACATCTTTTTTTCGGACGTTGAACCTAAACACATTGTTCACAACAAAGATATCAAAACAGAAGTTCTAACACCATGCAAACATTTGAATTTTAAAACGATTTTCGTTTTAAATGTTATATATATCGATGATGTACATGCATTACGTTGTAAAGAATATGGTAATGCCTAATTTACAGTCATGAGTGTTGCAGTTCTTTAATACAAAGATATAACATTGATTTAAGAAAGTCTTTTCAGAGTGTATATATATTATTTCAGCTTAAAATAGTTAAAAACTGATTATGAACCAAATTCAGTTCCAGAAATGTTTAATCCCAATCGGTGTTTTTATCATTATTTTAGCTAATTCACATGTACAATCAATTCAGGAAAACTATTGTATTATATTTCACACAATCATAGTTACCACTATCATCATTTATTTAATATGTCAATAAGCTCGATTGGTAATTGTCGGTACGGCTCGGGTAATGCTTTAATGTACCCCGTGTACTCTTAAGTATACTTTAATGTACCCTTGGTACGCTAAATAAACTTAAACGTACCGTTGGTCTGTCTGTCAGTGTAGTCACTCACAAACTTTTCAGTGCTTTATCTCAGAAACTCAATACAAGTTTTCAACATGAAACTTTATGGGTGTATAAATATAGCTGAGGAAAGGTGCCATGAACAAGAACCATAACCCGTCGCTTTCTGAAATAAGAGTTATTGCGCTTTGTTGTTTTTGTATGATGTAACTAGGGCTATATCTCAGATACTATACAAGATTTTAACATGAAACTTAATGGGTGTATAATTATCAATGCACAAGAACCATAACCGTATACTTTCTTACATAACGGTTATTGCCCTTTCTTGTTATTGTTATTTTATGATGTAACTTTTCAGGGCTATATCTCATTTATAGAACCATGCATAAGAACCACAACCCTTCACTTTCTGAAATAAGAGTTATTGCCCTTTGTTGTTTTTGTATGATGTAACTTTTCAGGGCTTTATCTCAGAAACTATAAATACAAGATTTCAACATGAAATTTCATGGGTGTATAATTGTCAATGAGAATAAGTGCCATGAACAAGAAACATAACCCTAGTACATATGTACATGTCTGATGTTACTTTACAGGTCCATATCACAGATACTATACACGATTTAAAGATGAAATTCAATGGATGTTAAGATATCAATGAGGAGAGGTGTCATGCACAAAATCTATAACCCTACACTTTCTTTAATAAGAGTTATTGCCAATTGTTTTTTTATGTTGTTACTTTTAATTAAGTGAGATAAGGGTACAACCCTTCAAATAAACTTTTCTGTTAGTTCTGCACCCATCAATAATCAAAATTTATTTGGCGGGGGATATCAATTTAACGAATTTGCTTATTATTAGTCTAAACGTTGAAATAGACTTAATATTTTAAGTAGCAATGAGAATATAAGACACAACAGACTCATCAGTATTATGTTAGCATATCTTTAGTCGGTTACTGAACTAGGGCAAATAAAGTTGAAGTTTATCAGGTGGTCTATAAGTCCTCACCGCCTAGCAGATAAGTCTACAAAGTATTTTAAAACCGGTTCATGAACATGAAATGATAAGTCATTTACGCCTTCGGGATGATTTATTTTAAGTAAATATGTTTTTGGAATCTTAAGGCACTCATTGAAAAATACACCACTACATAAATAAATATCTAGGTCAATTGTGATTCTGTCAAGCAATGATTATCATATCAATTATTATCTCCAGAGTTATTCTTTTTTTCTTGCACTTATCATAATCTAACCATCTGCATTATTTTTGCCAAACAAGTGGTTTTGCAATCTGAGCACCACAATCATCAATATTTTTGTGTGGATATAAAGATGATATAAAAATTAAGGATTATAAAACCTTAAGTTTTATTGTGCTGTACTTGTTTAGGAGATGTGTAATACCAACTGGCTACTTCTGTTTTCAGAACTAAAATACACAGAAGGATTTTATTAATATTTTGTCGAGTTCTCAGATTAATCAAGCCCAAAGCACTTCCTGCTACAAAAACATATTTTCGAGCAACAACACAAATTGATAATATCCATTTTAATGCCGTGCGGGTCTTTACAGTGGAATGATCGAGTCGCACAGATATGTTTGCCGCACTCCATGAATCAGAAGTCTGCGTCTCACGACTAGTCTCGATAAAATGAATCATGGGCCTGTCGCAACATTGTGGGATGCTTTTTCATGACCAAACATTTGGCAGTCTGGAAATAAAGTAAAAGTCATTCATACTTAACTTAAACAACAACAACATTTGTTTGCAATAAGACAAGCATATATTCACTAGATTAAGTGTTCACAAAAAATACTATTTCTGAAAATAAAAATGCAAGAACGATAGTTTGACAGTGAAAAGTATTCATGTTTTATGCATCATAAATATACAATCACATTAAGACACTGAAAAACAACTTTTCATACAAAATAATATAATGGAGCAAAGAGAATGCTTTTTTTCATTATATGACACATTAATAAAATAAAATATGAGTAATCTTCTTGTTTAACCTTTTTTCAGGGTTATTTGACAAAAGTGGGACTCTATAACACAGTTTGATCCTCAGGTTATGATATTACATATGAAATATCATGTTCTTTATAAATTAAAAGAAAATGCAAGGCTCTAAAAACCAATGCACCAACAGAAATTCGATGATTATATTTTACATTCTCCCATTATTTTGTTGAATAAAAGTTAATGCAGATCTTTACTAAGCAAACTAGAGCTTTGTCACAGACGTGACAAAAACCCCCACGTGCCGCATTGACACAGACTATTTTGCATGCTGTCTTCACAAAACAAGAGAATCAAATTTATGGCGATTTTTAAGAATGATAATGCCATTATCATTTATGGCCATTTCGACCTTTGAACTCTTGAATTCTTTAGCATGACATGCAGTCCAAATTTATGGCCATTTTTTTACTTTTTAACTGTAAGTGTGACCTAGACCTTGGAGTTATCGACATAATTGTTTCACATGACACATCCTCCAATGACTGTGAACAAATGTACCATGTATTTTTAAAATCTCACCATAAATGACATAGTTATGGCCCGGACAAGATCATTTATGGCCAATTTTGACCTTTGTCACAGTGTGACCTTGACGTTGCAGATATAGACGTAATTCTTTTGCGCGACACACCGTCCAATAATGGTGAACAAATGTGCCAAATGATTTTAAAATCTCACAATGAACAACATAGTTTATGGCCTGGACAAGCTCATTTATGGCCTTTTTTTTACCTTTGAACTCAAAGTGTGACCTTGAACTTGGAGTTATCGACGTAATTCTTTCGCGCGACACAGCGTCAAATGATGGTGAACAAATGTGCCAAATGATTTTAAAATCTCACAATGAATGACATAGTATTTGCCCAGACAAGCTCATTTATGGCCATTTTTAATCTTTGAACTCTTAAGTGTGACCTTGACCTTCGAGATATTGAAGTAATTCTTTCGCGCGACACACTGTCCCATGATGGTGAACAAATTTGCCACATAATTTTAAAATCTCACAATAAATGATAAAGTTATGGCCCGGACAAGCATTTGACCCTTGAACTCCAAGTGTGATCTTGATCTTGGAGATATCGACGTACTTTTTTCACGCAACACACCGTTCCATGATGGTGAACAAATGTACCAAGTTATTTTAAAATCTAACGATAAATGACATAGTTATGGTCCGGACAAACTTTAGGTTTAAAACACACTAAGTGACCCCGTGACCTAGTTTTTGACCCAGCATGACCCATATTCAAACTTGGCCTAAACATCATCAAGATACAACTTTTGACCAAGTTTGGTGAAGATCGGATGAAATTTCGGGACAGACCGACCGACAGTACGACAAAGTGACTCCTATATAGAAATATAAAGCTAATTTATTACCATCAATGCAAACACTCCACAGCTGTTTCCATGGCGCTGTTTGTTGCAAGGTGGCGCTTTGAACTCTGAACTGAATTTTTCCAAGCCATCTTTCACAATTTGCGCTTGTTGACACATGAACTGGCTGCAACAAATATTTTGTTGGTAAAAATCAACAAAATTCATGTGCCTATATACTTAAGCGGTACTTTATCTATACCAAATTGTTTTGGTAATCAGTCTTCAAACATATATATATAATGTGAATCTATTAACACATTATTTGAAACACATAAGTGTGAGAGATAGGACACAATAATAAATAAGAATGAACTAAGAAAGCAAGCTTAAATTTATATATAGCCTATCATTTTTAAGGTGTTGGTGGTCATAACAAGTTAATATTTAAGATAAAGATCCAAATATAGAAAACAAATAAGATTTACAAAGTTTTTTGAATATCTTGTTTGGTATATTGCCTGATGAATGATAACTGGAACTGGCCAAAAAAGCTCCCTAAACGTGACCTTCGATCTCTTGTTAACGCATGCGCTGCAGCTTCTCTACATGGAGAACATATGTGGTAAGCTATATTAAAAATGGCATATTCAATGATCGAATCAAAGTTTGGATAAGCTCAGAGACACACATAAAATGCACATACACCAACTGCTACTGTGACTGCTATATCAAGCAGGTAAGACAAAAAATGAATTACAGCTTTGAACCTTACCAGAACAAATCGAACAAGGCCTTGTTGTTACCACCCAACGAGTCGTAAATGGTTACAGTCCTGGACATAACACTTGCAACCAGCAAAACCCAGTGATTGTTGCCTTTACATTGTGGCAGCATAAGTAGATCATACATATTGAAGTCCGCCTACAAAATGTGAAATTATAATGTACCTTAAACAATGTATACATTACTAAACAGTGAGAAATTTGCTCAAATTACTTCAAAGAAGAATAGTAGCATTCTAGAATCAAGTAAAGTTTAAGTTAACAATAAAACAAAAGATTGTCAGGCAATATGGTACTCCTGGAACAACTTTGTAGAGGTCATCATTTGCAAAGAACATGTAGAATTTATGAAGAACCACCACTTTTACATAAAAATTCATGTTATGTAAAACGAAGACTTTGGCATTCATATCTCACAGACATATCAAGTCATTACCACTGCCACCTTCATCAACATAATTATTGGACACATAGAGAACTAATATATCTCACTACATACAAAGTGTGGTAGCCCTAGTTAAGGACAAGAATATTTTTAAAGTTTTCACAAAACAAGGGCTGTTTGTAAAACATGAATGCCCCCCATATGGGCTGTCCGTTGTAGTGGCAGCTATAGTGTGAATACGTTTTTTGTCACTGTGACCTTGACCTTTTACCTAGTGACCTGAAAATCAATAGGAGTCATCTGCGAGTCATGATCAATGTACCTATGAAGTGTCATGTTCCTAGGCAAAAGCGGTGTTGAGTTATCATCCGGAAACAATTTTACTGTTTCGGGTCACCGTGACCTTGACCTTTGACCTAGTGTCCTGAAAATCAAAAGGGGTCATCTGCGAGTCATGACCTATCTAACGATGGAGTTTCATGATCCTAGGCGTATGCGTTCTTGAGTTATCATCCGGAAACCATTTTACTATTTCGGGTCACCGTGACCTTGACCTTTGACCTAGTGACCTCAAAATCAATAGGGGTCATCTGCAAGTCATGATCAATCTACCTATGAAGTTTCATGATCCTAGGCGTATGCGTTTTTGAGTTATCATTTGGAAACCATTTTACTATTTCGGGTCACTGTGACCTTGACCTTTGACCTAGTGACCTCAAAATCAATAGGGGTCATCTGCGAGTCATGATCTATCTAACGATGAAGTTTCATGATCCTAGGCGTATGCGTTCTTGAGTTATCATCCGGAAACCATTTTACTATTTCGGATCACCGTGACCTTGACCTTTGACCTAAAAATCAATAGGGGTCATCTGCGAGTCATGATCAATCTACCTATGAAGTTTCATGATCCTAGGTGTATGCTTTCTTGAGTTATCATCCGGAAACCATTTTACTATTCCGGGTCACCGTGACCTTGACCTTTGACCTAGTGACCTCAAAATCAATAGGGGTCATCTGCGAGTCATGATCAACCTACCTATGAAGTTTCATGATCCTAGGCCTAAGCGTTCTTGAGTTATCATCCGGAAACCACCTGGTGGACTGACCGACCCACATGTGCAAAGCAATATACCCCCTCTTCTTCGAAGGGGGGGCATAATAAGCAAGAAAGAAGTGTATATAATGTTCAATTTTGTGACCCACGGGTCAGGGTCAAATTTGACCCAAAGGGCATAATTTGAACAATCTTGGTAGAGGACAATAAGATGTTACTGCAAACCAAATTTGGTAGCCATAGTCCGAATGGTTTTCAACAAGAAGATTTTTAAAAGTTTCACAAAATTGACCCCCCCCCCCGGGCAGGGTCAAAGATGACCCCAGAGGCATAATTTGAACAAACTTGGTATTGGACTATAAGATGTCACTTCATACCAAATTTGGTAGCCCTAGGCCCAATGGTTATGGACAAGAATGATTTTTAAAGTTTACCCTAAATTAGCCATTTATAAGCATATGTTAAATTTTGTGACCCCCGGGGCAGTTTCAAATTTGACCCCAGGGGCATAATTTGAACAAACTAAGAAGAGAACTAATACATGTCAATACATACCAAATTTGGTAGCACTATGCCCTACAGTTATGGACAAGTTGATTTTTTAAGTTTTCACAAAATAGGCCTCATATAAGCATATGTTCAATTTTATGACCCTGGGGGCAGGGTCAAACTTGACCCCAGGGACATAATTTGAGCAAACTTGGTAGAGGACTATAAGATGTCACTACATACCAAATTCGGTAGCCCTAGGCCCAATGGTTATGGACAAAAAGATTTGTAAAGTTTTCACAAAATAGACCCTATATAAGCATATGTTAAATTTTGTGACCCCCGGGGCAGTTTCAAATTTGACCCCAGGGGCATAATTTGAACAAATTTGGTAGAGGACTATTAGATGTCTCTACATACCAAATTTGATAGATTTTGAAAGATTTCACAAAATAGGCCTTATATAAGCATATGTTCAATTTTGTAACCCCAGAGCAGGGTCAAATTTGACCCCAGGCGCATTATTTAAACAAATTTGAAAGAGGTTCACCCAAGGAACATTACTGAGAAATTTCATCAGAATTGTGGGCGTGGCCAATGTGGGCGGGGCACCCCAGGGTTGGTAATGGGGCCATGCATAGTTGAGATTATCCGTATTGCCATAAGAGAGGTTCAGTATCAATTTGAAGACATTCGGTGTAGTCTCCGGTGCACTCAAAATGTGCAGCTCCATGAGATACACTGCATGCCAAATATCAAGTTGCTATCTTGCATATTGCAAAAGTTATGACCAAGGTTAAAGTTTTGGGACACACACACATACAATGACAGACAGGCCAAAAACAATATACCCCGATCTTTCGATCCGGGGGCATAAAAATGAGTAAAAATCTCTGACCCGGCCCCACCTCAACCCACATAACTTTTGACCCAGGAGTCAGATCAAATTCCAAATAGTGCAGGGTCGCACATATGCTCATAGCTACCATGTGTGTAAGTTTCAAGGTTCTAGTGCTTATAGTGTAGGAGGAGAAAGTGGTCAGGACAGACAGACGGACGGACGGAAATAACCACAATATCCACACTTTTTCTCCGAAAAGCGTGGGGATAATGAAGCCTTAATGAAATTTTTTCTCAAATTTTAGATGTTAAGTTATGGCAACAGTTTTGTTTGTATTGCATAGGGAAAGGGTTAAGTTTTGTAAATGAGTAGGGCCGTTCTGTCAGTTGTAATCACTTTTTCACAACAAAAGATGTTAACCAAATGTTTTGATTTTTTTTTATAAATGTACATGTCTTTTGCACTTAATAAAATCCCATTAAAACATGTTCTCAATATTTTGTGTGGTTTGTTAACATGCAGTATGTTCTTAAGCAAAATTTAAATACAAAATCAGAAGTGTTCTAAAAAAAAAAATATGGAAAAATTTGAAATTTTCATGTTTTTTAACACATATTTTTCAAAACTATACTCCTGAAAGTTTTTTTCCTGGCCTCAAAGCATTGTATCTTAAAGTAAAAACTCAGATTTATCAAAATATAGGATGGCCTTCAAATATGTGTGAAGTTTCTTTTTTATGATATAAGAAAATCTGCAAAAACTAGCTTTTGCCAAAACTGTATACAATTTTCAAACATTTGTACACTTGGGACACTTACATGACTTTTGTATACAAGTTTATACAAGTTAAATAAGCAAACCATTCAACATATATAAATACTTTTTAAATTTTTATTACATTTGACTATACAAATTAATGTTTCCCCAAATAATGTTCTGTGCTAGAAGGTCCGTTTGATGATTTAAGGTTGCTGTTAAGAGATTTAAGGTTATTTGTACTTGACAACTTTAGTTTTCATTTTTTCTAAGAAATACCCAAACAGTCAGTAATATAGAATACAAATTAAATTGGCATAAAACATTCTTATAAAATTATAAGACAAGGGACAAAATTGTCACAAAACCAGGTTTTCATTGTGAAAAAAAAATCTGATAAAGGGAGAAAACTCAAACTGAACTTTTGAAATGAACAAACAAAATTAACCCCCTTTGTAAGTTTGTTTTTTAAAAAAATCTATTTTTAGTCGTGGCGACCTTGACATTGGAGATATTGACGTGATTCTTTCGTGCGACACACCATCCCATGATGGTGAACAAATGTGCCAAATGATTTTAAAATCTCACAATGAATGACATAGTTATGGCCAGGACAAGCTCATTTATGGCCATTTTTGACCTTTGAACTCAAAGTGTGACCTTGACCTTGGAGATATCGACGTAATTATTTCGCGCGACACACCGTCCAATGATGGTGAACAAATGTGCCAAATGATTTTAAAATCTGACAATGAACGACATAGTTATGGCCCGGACAAGCTTGTTCCGCCCGCCCGCCAGCCCGCACACATTCGCCAATCTAATAACCAGTTTTTTCCTTCGGAAAACCTGGTTAAAAACCTGGTTAATAAGTTACAGGGAACTTGAATTTTTTGCTGAAAGGATCTAGCATGATTTTAGGCCAAATCTGTACACTTGGGACATTTTCAAAATGGAAGAAAATCTGAAGAAAAATATCATAACTTTTATATGTATTTCATTTGAGGTATTTTTGTGGCCCTTAGTATGTTTATAACCGATGGGATATCAGAGGCATAAGGAATCTCCATAATTATGCAGTGTGTCATAGCTCTGTGTTTCCCATAAAAAAACACATATATTTCACAAATTGTAGATACATTTGACCTGGTTTTCAATATATTTCACAGGGTTGTATATATTAGACTTTGGTTTCATAATTTATCTTGTTCTATATAAAAAAGATCTATTTGACATTGCTCTCTATATGCTGGAGATCTATATGCTGGGCATTGTTCTCTATACAAATGGAAAGCATACCTTGTTCTCTTAATATCAAATTATGTTCTCTACATATTAAACATTGTTCTCTATGGCATTGACCTTGATCTTTAAATATAAGACATTATGCCTCTTCTATATGTTGGAATTTGATATCTATATATAAGACATTGCTCTCTATACTTGAAGTTGATCTAATATTGTGTTCTCTATATATTGGATGCTTTTCTATAAATATTGAACATGGTTCTGTATACAAAATACATGTTTATATTTTTTTTATAACATTTGACCACTGTTTACAAAGTCTTCCGATAAAAACACTAGCATACACATGCTCTTCCGTATCTTGTCTAACATGTTATTAAGTATTGAATGCCCGGCTGTAAAGTCTCGTTCGTGGTAGCTGCATTTTAATCCTCTCTTCTCCAGGTTTTCAACTAGATTGTGAACTAAATCTGAGTCAGAGGGTGTGTAACATACGAAAATATGACAATCTTTATGTACTGCAAGTGTAGGTATATTGAACGCTCTGTTTTCTCCCATGTTTTCAAATAATTTCCTATCCAAATGTCACATGAAAACACGCGTGTCTGTATTTACGGATAGAATTTTCTGTGGTCGATAGCCCCAAATAGCAACGTGGCCAGTTAAAACACGATTAAGATAGCGCACCACGCTGTATAACCAAAACGGATGATATAAGAAACTATATCTAGATACGCTCAGTGGTTCGAGCCCAGTTGAGGGTAAGTTTTTTGTTTCTTTAATTTTATTCTTGTATTTTTTAATGGTGCTTTTACGATCCAATGTTTACATTTATCAATATTATGCATTTAATGACAAACTGTGAAAAGGTCCCTTTTAGATGTTTACTAAAAATGCCACTAGGTAAAAATTTAGAACCCATTGGTTGTTTATTTGATTTTAAAGTGATTTTGTTTATTTGCCTTGTCAGCGAGGTTACTTTGAAGTTATTATCACTTTTATCTTCTTTTTTTCAAATCATTAATAGAAAAGATAATTTAAGCTTCATTTTCAGAAAACAGGGCTTAATGCATATGCATTAATTGTCATCCCAGTACCAGAGACTCTCTTTAAACGAAAAACACCATAAAATCAGAACGTGTCGTCCTTGATTACCTTGTGCGCACTGCACAGGCTAATCAGTGTGCATAGGACACCACTTATTTGACATGCATTAAGCCCCGTTTTCCATGAACGCAGCCAATATGTACAGATTTCCATGACAAATTGGCCAATGTCGTCGCACAAGCTGTTAACGACGATGCTGCTGCTGCTGCTGATGATAATGATGGTGATGATGATGATGATGATGATGATGACGATGATGATGATGATGATGATGATGATGATGATGATGATGATGATGATGATGATGATGATGATGATGATGATGATGATGATGATGATGATGATGATGATGATGATGATGATGATGATGATGATGATGATGATGATGATGATGATGATGATGATGATGATGATGATGATGATGATGATGATGATGATGATGATAGCAATAAATAAACACTTCTTCAAAGGCATTTACCAAGGTTATTTACGAAACATTTCCACTCGTGTATTTGACACGAAATAGCGCTTTTAAACTGGGATTTCGGTGAAGTTTTACACGCTTTCTGACACCGAGTGTACCCAAATCCCACATGTTATTACGTATAAAAGTGATATTAATAATATTAAACATTGCTTATGGGACATTTATACATCACTTTAATTGAAAGTGCAAGACAGCGCAATAAGTTTGGTCATTGTCATCTATAAAGTAGCGCTGTATGAAGGGGAATTCAGTAAAGCTACCTGTATCAGACGCTGGCGCAGGTACCGACTTCTCCCAAGTTCGACATTTATTGGTTATATCAGTAATAATAAATCTCATTATGTGGCATTTATCATTCGCTTCTATTAAAATAGAAACATATAATCGTTTTCACTTGTTTCTGACACACACAAAACTCGATTTATAACGGGGATTTCGTTAAGTTACGCAAAGTTGGTACCAATCTTCTCTATTATTCTACAAGCACACGTGATATAATTCATGCTTAATAATGCGTAGTTATTTCTAACATAACATTTCCAGTTTTTTTTTAAATAAATAAATGCTCCATAAGGGTGATCTCTGTAATTCTACACATTGAAGCTTCCACTTGCTCTTGTCAAGACCGCATTTCCGCGTTTGAAATGGTATATATTTAATTAATCTAACTTATGGATACCGAATGTCAGAGTTACATAAAACCTATTCACACCGTTGTTGCCTTATTTCTTTTCCGCTTTTTTTTTTCGAACAAATCAAACGAAACTCTTTGAAAAAAATGAGAACTATTCGATCTCAAAGGTGGATTAAAAGCGTTCATTGGTGACATCACATGTCTGCACATGTGTAGATACCGTTATTAATATAATATATCACGTGTCACCTTCTAATAACATGTATAATGGCAATAAAGTGCATTACTATCAGAGTAATAAAACACAGCACAAATTAGGCTTCATGCTGGGTTTTATTTCTCTTTAAGTAATGCAGATGAACCTCGCTTCTGTATATTAATGACCTAGTAACTGATAAAACTATTTTTTTAAACGTGAAATATAATGGGATAATCAGATCGATAACATAAACTATTTAAATCTGTTAGTATATCCGATAAAAATATATTATAATTGTCTTTGACAGTATTGACGTTCAGTTGTTCGTGGTGACGACCGCATGCATGTTTATAACCGATGGGATATCAGAGGCATAAGGAATCTCCATAATTATGCAGTGTGTCATAGCTCTGTATTTCCCATAAAAAAACACATATATTTCACAAATTGTAGATACATTTGACCTGGTTTTCAATATATTTCACAGGGTTGTATATATTAGACTTTGGTTTCATAATTTATCTTGTTCTATATAAAAAAGATCTATTTGACATTGCTCTCTATATGCTGGAGATCTATATGCTGGGCATTGTTCTCTATACAAATGGAAAGCATACCTTGTTCTCTTAATATCAAATTATGTTCTCTACATATTAAACATTGTTCTCTATGGCATTGACCTTGATCTTTAAATATAAGACATTATGCCTCTTCTATATGTTGGAATTTGATATCTATATATAAGACATTGCTCTCTATACTTGAAGTTGATCTAATATTGTGTTCTCTATATATTGGATGCTTTTCTATAAATATTGAACATGGTTCTGTATACAAAATACATGTTTATATTTTTTTATAACATTTGACCACTGTTTACAAAGTCTTCCGATAAAAACACTAGCATACACATGCTCTTCCGTATCTTGTCTAACATGTTATTAAGTATTGAATGCCCGGCTGTAAAGTCTCGTTCGTGGTAGCTGCATTTTAATCCTCTCTTCTCCAGGTTTTCAACTAGATTGTGAACTAAATCTGAGTCAGAGGGTGTGTAACATACGAAAATATGACAATCTTTATGTACTGCAAGTGTAGGTATATTGAACGCTCTGTTTTCTCCCATGTTTTCAAATAATTTCCTATCCAAATGTCACATGAAAACACGCGTGTCTGTATTTACGGATAGAATTTTCTGTGGTCGATAGCCCCAAATAGCAACGTGGCCAGTTAAAACACGATTTAGATAGCGCACCACGCTGTATAACCAAAACGGATGATATAAGAAACTATATCTAGATACGCTCAGTGGTTCGAGCCCAGTTGAGGGTAAGTTTTTGTTTCTTTAATTTTATTCTTGTATTTTTTAATGGTGCTTTTACGATCCAATGTTTACATTTATCAATATTATGCATTTAATGACAAACTGTGAAAAGGTCCCTTTTAGATGTTTACTAAAAATGCCACTAGGTAAAAATTTAGAACCCATTGGTTGTTTATTTGATTTTAAAGTGATTTTGTTTATTTGCCTTGTCAGCGAGGTTACTTTGAAGTTATTATCACTTTTATCTTCTTTTTTTCAAATCATTAATAGAAAAGATAATTTAAGCTTCATTTTCAGAAAACAGGGCTTAATGCATATGCATTAATTGTCATCCCAGTACCAGAGACTCTCTTTAAACGAAAAACACCATAAAATCAGAACGTGTCGTCCTTGATTACCTTGTGCGCACTGCACAGGCTAATCAGTGTGCATAGGACACCACTTATTTGACATGCATTAAGCCCCGTTTTCCATGAACGCAGCCAATATGTACAGATTTCCATGACAAATTGGCCAATGTCGTCGCACAAGCTGTTAACGACGATGCTGCTGCTGCTGCTGATGATAATGATGGTGATGATGATGATGATGATGATGATGACGATGATGATGATGATGATGATGATGATGATGATGATGATGATGATGATGATGATGATGATGATGATGATGATGATGATGATGATGATGATGATGATGATGATGATAGCAATAAATAAACACTTCTTCAAAGGCATTTACCAAGGTTATTTACGAAACATTTCCACTCGTGTATTTGACACGAAATAGCGCTTTAAACTGGGATTTCGGTGAAGTTTTACACGCTTTCTGACACCGAGTGTACCCAAATCCCACGTGTTATTACGTATAAAAGTGATATTAATAATATTAAACATTGCTTATGGGACATTTATACATCACTTTAATTGAAAGTGCAAGACAGCGCAATAAGTTTGGTCATTGTCATCTATAAAGTAGCGCTGTATGAAGGGGAATTCAGTAAAGCTACCTGTATCAGACGCTGGCGCAGGTACCGACTTCTGCCAAGTTCGACATTTATTGGTTATATCAGT
This sequence comes from Dreissena polymorpha, assembly GCF_020536995.1. Taxonomy (NCBI): domain Eukaryota; kingdom Metazoa; phylum Mollusca; class Bivalvia; order Myida; family Dreissenidae; genus Dreissena; species Dreissena polymorpha. The sequence goes on along the minus strand of NC_068355.1, from coordinate 46,145,961 downwards.
AATAATAAATCTCATTATGTGGCATTTATCATTCGCTTCTATTAAAATAGAAACATATAATCGTTTTCACTTGTTTCTGACACACACAAAACTCGATTTATAACGGGGATTTCGTTAAGTTACGCAAAGTTGGTACCAATCTTCTCTATTATTCTACAAGCACACGTGATATAATTCATGCTTAATAATGCGTAGTTATTTCTAACATAACATTTCCAGTTTTTTTTAAATAAATAAATGCTCCATAAGGGTGATCTCTGTAATTCTACACATTGAAGCTTCCACTTGCTCTTGTCAAGACCGCATTTCCGCGTTTGAAATGGTATATATTTAATTAATCTAACTTATGGATACCGAATGTCAGAGTTACATAAAACCTATTCACACCGTTGTTGCCTTATTTCTTTTCCGCTTTTTTTTTCGAACAAATCAAACGAAACTCTTTGAAAAAAATGAGAACTATTCGATCTCAAAGGTGGATTAAAAGCGTTCATTGGTGACATCACATGTCTGCACATGTGTAGATACCGTTATTAATATAATATATCACGTGTCACCTTCTAATAACATGTATAATGGCAATAAAGTGCATTACTATCAGAGTAATAAAACACAGCACAAATTAGGCTTCATGCTGGGTTTTATTTCTCTTTAAGTAATGCAGATGAACCTCGCTTCTGTATATTAATGACCTAGTAACTGATAAAACTATTTTTTTAAACGTGAACTATAATGGGATAATCAGATCGATAACATAAACTATTTAAATCTGTTAGTATATCCGATAAAAATATATTATAATTGTCTTTGACAGTATTGACGTTCAGTTGTTCGTGGTGACGACCGCATGCATTTATACATCTCTTACACTTCTCGAGATCTCGTTTCGGCTTTGGAAACGATATAAATTAAATGTCACCAACTAATCTTTCAGGATATCGATTGTCCGAGTAACATAGTCCCCATCGACACCGTTTAACCATTTTTAATCTACTTTTTTAAAAAGGAAAACAAAAGAAACTCGCTAAAGTAAAAGTGAACCTATACATAGCTTGTCTAGAAAATGGCGAACAGTTCGTTGCTAACTAACGCGCCCGATTAATCGATCGCTGATTGGTAGATCAGTTCTTAGATAAGAACTTGATTGACAGGCGGCGTCATGTCAATTGAACATAGTTGGATAAGTGGACCGCTAAACATTAGAACTGACGTGTATACATGTACAACGAACATGCCTAATAGGCTTCAATTTAAACGAGTGTTTTGGTTGAAAATAAGAAGCTTTTCTTCACATGGACTGGGTTAGATAAAGACCGCACGAGCACATCGGCAATCGAAATAGCGCGAATTATGTACCCCGCAAATTCATGTGTTGAACATTACGTTAAGAAAATAAGAACACAGTCATTACGTTATTTTAACAAACTTTCTTACGTGTCATGAATTACCAAAAGGTTGAAGTCGTAACACTATTATACGTTTGCCTTACATATACGTATCGAAAGCAATGATACGTGAAGTTTCCAGTGGTAAACCTAAATCATGATTTTGGGCAAAATATGCATTGAAAAATTTGGCAATTATACCTGCTCTAACTGCCACACTTGAAATGATCGCATTACCTGAAAGCTTTAAAATGACGACGAAAATGATCACCTGGACACTATTATAGACTCAAATAATCAATTGACATAATCACGCCTATAATTTAAGACCGCCATTCCCGGGCGTTGTATCAGATTGCAAAGATACAATACTTATTCAACTGTTTGTTTGAAAACTAAGGTCGCAATGTCATGTTTTCAGGTCTTACATGCACGTGGGCCATGCTTAGGCCAGCATTTTTTTATTATCTGTTTTACGGGAGCGACCGACCATATTTTTAGACAAATACAAATAAAAATAAAAGTCACTTTCGTTTTTTTATTTACATTTCACCCGCCGACCTAGTATTTTATCCAAAACTAGAAACAAAAATTGCGCAGATTGCCGATAGTGTTGTTCAAAATTTGTTTATAATACGGGTTGTTTCGTTGTGCCAATTCGACTTGTAAAGCGTCAGCGATTTTCATTGGCTATTGCAGCCAATACCACACGCTATTAGCCAATCGGTGAGTATTTAACAAATGATTTTTATATTGCATTTCCGAAATGGCGGACATTAACATCAACGAGACAAATGTAGCATATTTTAAAATCAAACTAATTAAAAACGGAGCAGAAACAATTACAATTAGAAAATATAATCTTCAAAACACCATTGTTGACATCATGCCCATATTATGTGATACGAAATTCAAAATAATAATGAGTTTTTGCAGATGATGCAGAGCTGTCACCATCGATAACTTTCGGTGTATTAAAAAGTTTTGGGTAGGTTTAATAAATATGCGTATTTATTAAAATGCATATCCTGTAATATTTTTATAGATAAAAATCAACATCCCGAAAATGTCCAAGAAGTACTACTTTACTTTCTTTATAATGAACATGAGGACTGAACCACAGGTACTTGCATCAATAATCCCATTCCCCACCCACCCATATATATATTTATTTAGAAAAAAAGTATGCAACAAAGCTTCTGAAGAAAATAACATTGGGTCCCGATGTTCGTATGTCCGTCAAATTCACAAGAAAGTTATATTTATTTTTCTTGACATTAGTTTTCAAAAATGAGTTATTATTCAGCCGAAATATGATGTTCTATCAACTGTAAATAATGTTTTCATACTGCAAGATTTGTACTGCAAGGTATGCAAATAAATTTATCACACCTCAGGCTCTGTTGATAAATGTGCTCAGGGCCCTCGTTTGGCCGTTTTTGGGGCCGAAATTCGGCCCCATTCCCACCTTAAAATAGTATACTTTTTTTCCCTATTTCACCTAAAAATTCCCCCCTCCAAAACAATTTTTTTTATTTTTTTTTTACTTTTATACCTATATATACCCCGGCCCCAATCCGCCAAAGTGTAGCAAGGGCCCTGGTGCTCAATCGGCTCTATGTATTTGTTCCAAGGGTTATTATTATCTTCACATTTATATAGCTCTCTCTGTTTATTATATATCCAAAACATGTTAAGATATCAACATGAAGCTTCATGGGTGTATATATAAATCAAGGAGGAGAAGTTGCGGGGAATATCAGTTCAACAAATTTGTTTGTTTACAGTTAAAAATTGTGATGATGATGATGCCTTACATTGTCTTTAATGTTCTATATGAATTACCGTTTTCTATTACGTAAATGATAAAAATGTAATTACGTGTTAACTTAATCTGTCTGCGGTTAACGCTTACCGGTACTTCATTTACCGACGTCAATCAAAAATAATAGTCGGCAGTTAACCCCGCCCTCATAAGCATTCTCATTACCGATTGGACGGTGAACATCACAATTTGGCGACTTGAAAGTTACCTGAGAATTTCTCGTCACGCATCTGTGTCAGCACACGTGACTATGTAATGTGGCTTTAATATTCGACGCGCGTGTGTAGATCAGAAGTTTATTTACAGGTCGTCTCTTCGTCTTCCAGACAACTTTTTAAGAACGGACCTGCCCCTGTGACCTTTCAGGGGAATATTTTTTACCCCGGCTGCCCGGGTATTCGCCAAAGAAATAATTCTGATCAAAATAGACCCGTGCACGGTGGCCCATGAGACCCTATTGTGTACTGGTAGACAAATGAAAGACAATACGGTTGCCTTTAACAGGACAAGGTTACTCCGCCAAGGGAGTGCTGACAATTAACAAAGACCTTCTTTCCGCTCTTCGCGCGCTGTGCCGCCGTTATGGCCTCTCTAGATATAACCAGCCGTCCTGGGACACTCTCAGTACTTATCTTCATAAGGCCACCCCTTCGAAGCCCTGGTCTGCATCTCTTCGCCAGGTCTGCCCCCTCCGTCATCTACGCTGACACATCCGCTGTCCCGCTGCTCCCGTACCTCTGTCGGCGATATAGTGAAACCACTATCCACCTACTGACAATCGCCATTCCGCTAAGTGATCCTTTCAAATTCTGGGAGTCAGCGAAAGAGGACGTCCAACTGAAGGGATGAGGGTGCTCGCTGGATGAGCAGAGCCGCCCGCGGAAGTTCGCCCATCCGACCCTCATCAGAAAATGTAGTGAAACAACTATCCACCTACGGACAAGTACCATTCCGCTTGGCGATTCTTATCTCTGATCAGTGGATTATCTATTACCCCATGGGGCGTTTATGGCGCATACGCGTAGAAGTAGGTATCGAGTACTCTTTTTAAGTACGGAATACTGAAATATTTATAGAGACACCTTGATTTTTTTTACAATCGCACTTTTCTACTACATTTTCAACTGTAATCGCTAGCTGAATCGCCATACTAACATAACTGCTATAAATATTAGGTCGATATAATCGGTAGTTTACATTTAATTATCTGGACTTCGCTAACATTTAATAAATTGACTTTGAAATAAAGTTAAAACAAATACGTTTTTAAATTATTAATTTAAAAATAGGTTTGAATTGTTGTTTTTGTCACTTATTAGTCGCGTATTCACCGCATGAAATCTGTGTTACTAAGTGCAAACCACACGTAAATGTTCGTAAATAAAAAATATACTACGGGAAATCACATCATATTTGTCCTCACATGGCTTATTATGATTTTATTTTTTCCCCATCAGAATATATGGAATTTAAATATTTGATTAACACTCAGTTTTTATTCGACACATTTAAATCACTCTTTCAGAGCCGTGTCATGCGAAAATGGGTCTAATGGCGCTTCGGCTAGCGTGGCTCAAGCCCAGTCTGTGCAATGGCACAGTCTGTCAGGGGCTATGCTGTCCGCTATAAATCACGCAAGGTTTCGTGGTCTCATTAGGTTTCTCCTGAACAGTCTGCGAGATGCGCAGACTATAGCTACGCTGGCCGGATATTGCATAAGACCCATTTTCGCATGACGCGGGTCTTCAAAAATCTATTTGTTTCTTATAAATGGATCATCTCAGCACAATACCTAACGATAGGAAATTGAAGTCAAATTGTTTTATTTATAGAAAACTGGCAAATTTCGGTAGCCTATTCAGTCTTTCAAGAACGATTTCTGTACCGACTTACCGAGTACAGAAATCATTTGTTGTTAGATAATGAGCGATTTCCGCCTCATCATGACATTATACTATTTCGGAAGTTTTTGTTTTCTCATCTTGAAATCAATACTGTGTTATCAACGTTTATCGATCCATTATGTCTTCCCCGGACGATTTAGTGACCGAGTACCAAGTCAAAATGCGAAGATTGCCATCGATGCGAAAAGCTGGTTTTAAATATTAGTAATATAAGTATTATTTAAACATATAACAAACACAATAATATCGAAAATGATTAAAACAAAGCTTGTTGTTGTTTTCTGTTGAGTTTAAGCGAATATGGATAAGTTATTTCCGATGGTCACGATTTTTCTCAATTAACAGCGTATGAAACATTATGAAACAATGATGAAATGGAATGTACATACATATTACAATAACACATTTTTCAATTAATATTTTTTTTTTGCTTTAAATAATGAAATAGTGGTTTTATTGATCACTTAGTAAAATGGAATTGGGTTTTTCCGTTTTAAGCATAGTTGCGGTTACGCAACTATGCTTATGTTAGAGCTACATTTCGAAAACCGACATGGAACGGTTGACCATCATGAAGCCTTACCTGATCAAAAATTAGACGAAATATCTATTAAATATAGTATATGGTAATTCTTACAATTTTTTATTTAGACACGTTTTTCTAACGTTTTCTTCCAAGAATATTGCTGACACCGTTTTTAGTAAATTTTTCTAAGACCGTTTTACGTCAAAAAATCTTCTTATAACCTCAAACAAATTTCGTTCGTAAAACAATTTTATCTGCACTATAAATCTGTATTCAGAAATCTGTATTCAGAACTCAGTCTGTTGTGCACGTTTGCATCTAACGCTAACCACAATTCTTACGACAAATTCTTGACGCAAACGAATAGGGTAGCGTCTATTTTCGTTTGTAAAAAAAATAGTTCCTTACAGATCTGTCCGTGCTTAAATTTTGAAAGGCTTGGGTAATTATTTTTCATAAGAGTTTCAAACACTAATGTAAATGGAAAGATTATCTATTTAAATAGTCGGTAATTGTTTGAAAATTATTGATTTGAGAAATTCGCGGATGGCGATATCGAACTACATTATACCACGTGACGCCATATTGTAAACAACGTCTAGTAGCTGATTCACCACGATCGCAAGTAATTTATATTGTGCATTAATGTTAAATGTATTATATGAATTATACTTATTGCTTCATTTTCTTCTATATTGAACAATGATACATTGTAGTAATAAAATATTTATTCAACTATTTTGATGTACTTTCAGACTGCTGAGGCTCCATTAGACGAAAGAGTCGTCACCATTGAAGGCGTCTGGGGAGACCAGGAGACGAAAGAGCTCCTGGCCGATGATGGAGAATGCTACTCGGTAGCAACCGTGGTTTTAAGTGAGGCTCTTCCTGGCGAGGACATAGACACTTTCATCGCCCAGAATGCTCCAGTCACCCTTCGTATTTTCATGCGAGGGGCCACAGTTGAACGGGTTCATGCAATGTGACTTGACATGTGTATTTTAGCTCACCTGAGCACAATGTGCTCATGGTGAGCTTTTGTAATCGCCTTTTGTCCGTTGTCAACATTTGCATTGATAACACTCTACAGGCCACATTTATTGTCCGATCATCATAAAACTTGGTCAGAAAATTTGTCTCAATGATATCTCAAACATGTAAGAAAATAGTTGTTGTCTGTTGAAAAACATGGCCGCCATGAAGCTTGGCATTCTACCTTATATGGCTATAGTAAAACCTCGTTAACAATCTAAAAGTTACACTTTGAGTCAAATCTTCATGAAACTTGGTCAGAACATTTGTTTGTATGATACCTGGAGTTAATTTCAAGTATTGCTCCCGTCCGTTGAAAAACATGGCTTCTAGGCGGCTGGATTTGTTTCCTTATATGGCTATAGAAAGACCGTGTAAACTTTTTCGTTCATATTTTGGCCAAATTTGTAAATGGTTTCAGAAACATCATAAATGTTGCTGAGAGCAGTACCATTCAGTCTCAGGCCTCTGACCCTCTTGTTTTTACTTGCATTTCCATCATGTAAAAAACCATTTTCATGCTTTGAAAAAAATATATCTAGTCATGTTCATTTAATTTTAGGTATATATTAGTTAATTAGTGTTTTATTACTCATTTCATTTTTTACAGTATGTAAAGAATGTTCTTTAATGTGTGCTCTAACCTCTATTACTAATGAACACTTATATAGATTTAGTGTGGTGTTGATTGTTTTCATTAATTATGTTCATATTTACAGATATGCAAAGAATTTTTTTTTATGTCTGCCCTACCCTATTTTAATTATGAAGTCTGAATTGCAACGCCTAACCTCTGACTTTGACACTCTTTGTTACATGTACATATTTACTTCACAAACAAAATGTCATAGAGTTTGCTTGTTTTCAAGTGTTAAAGTGCAATCATTTTTCTGCTTGTTGTCACCTATAGCATTATGTAATTGGGTATGATTGTTTTTGCTTTTTTACATTAACTTCCCCACCAAAATCAGCTTGTCAGTCTCTGTGTGTGCCCTCCATATGTTTTTACCCATTTCAGTCATTTTCCTGCAACACTACTCTATGGTTAAGACCTTGCGAGGTCAAATATTTGAGCATCTACTTTTCCATCCTGTTGTGTCTCTTATATTCGTTGTATTATTTCCATACATTTTGCTTACATTAAAGAAATCTAGTTAATAATCAAAGTGCATAATTCAGTCAAGGCAGATAAAAATCAGCTCACATTTAAAGATGAACAGTTAAACCTTTTATGTTTTCGTATCTGCTTTATATTCCATAGTCCAATCAATCTGTTAAAAAAGGCATATTAATATTTGCAGTATACTGTTGAAGAGAAATATTAAGATAATATTAATGCATACAACAATCATATATTCAGTAGTTCATTCAGTTCTACAATTGTTCACATAAAATTTATTGGATTGTTATGGTGCTATGTATGTGTTTTGTCCTTGCAAAATATTGATGCATTGTTTAATTTTTGCTTCTTCTTTTATATTATAATACATCATTTGTTGTCTACATCGTACGATATTCAATTTCTTGCAAGCAAATATACACCTTACATCATGAATGCAAGGTTTCATGGATGCTTTATCTATTATAAAGCATTTGTTCTCTAAATCGTACGATATAAATTAATTTCTAACAAGCAAATATACCCTTTTAAATCATCTACAATTTCTTTTCGCATAGGTGCTCGACTTATGGGTATGATTAATACTAATACATATAAACAGAATATCACATTCATACCTTATACACTGCTTTCATGTCACAATATTTAATATTCATTAAGGACCCAAATCCCTACTCACCAACTATAGCTTTCTTTTCGAATATCTGGATTTTATATCATATAGCTTTAACGTTGTATCTTTCTAAAACATGTCAAGGAACATATTATTCAGTCAAACACTGCTCTTTACAAAATTTATTCCGTTTCTTTTATTACCGATATATATATATAATGAACATAAACAACTGCTTTCCTTTCATGTTCAGCTATTTAATTTTTCACAAATTTTAACTACTTTACCATTAATTCACAATTATTAGGGAACTATTGTCTTCATTCAAATTACAATAATAAATCTCACTACAACAAATGTAATTAACTGCATGTTCTTTTAAACAGTAATCGCTCTCAATGATTGTACCTACATCAATATATATATATATATATATATATATATATATATATCCAACATAAATTATGACGGGTATCTTTTTGTTGTTGTTTTGCTATGTTTGCTTACAATTCAATGTACATTAATGTCAAACAAGGAAGGCTGTAATATGTAACACATTGCCAAATGCTTCCATTTAGCATAATCTTACCTAAGTATGATATCCTCATTGTTTGCTCCTCATTTCATGTTTCAATGTTGAACAATGTGTTTGTAAATGCATGTATATATATTTGCGTACTTTTTTTCATCTTCACGTTCTTGTTTCACTTACTAAGATTTCTTTTGAAAACGTAAAAATATACAAACTGCTTCATTCTATTGAGGGTGTGATTTCTTATCCTTTAAGTACATTATATCATTGTCATTACATAAGTAGTTTCACTTTTTACCTTATCATTATGATTATTTAGCACTTACATTATGATTCTTCTTATACATCAGTTACAAGAACTTAGCACTGTGTTAATACAATCGATTATCAAATATGCTCATTCTGTGGTATTTTCCCAACACCATATATACCAATAGTTGCATTACATATGTTCTGCTACATATTTAGTTAATGACATGGTTGTAATACATCTCGTTTTAAATGCATGTCTTTTTTACTGCTGGTTTCAAAATAAATATTTTACAACTTCATTTCTTGTTTCTGTTACTTTTCATTTCACACACACACACACACACACACACACACACACCCTCTCACACACACACACACACGCACGCACGCACGCACGCACGCACGCACGCACGCACGCACGCACGCACGCACGCACGCACGCACGCACGCACGCACGCACGCACCACACACACACACACACACACACACACACACACACACACACACACACACACACACACACACACACACACACACACACACACACACACACACGCACACACACACACACACACACACACACACAAATATCTCTCTCTATATATATATATATATATATATATATATATATATATATATATATATATATATATATATATATATATATATATATATATATATATATATCATATCTTTTTTTGTGATAAAAACTGTTGTTTTATAACATATTGATAGTGTTAAAGTGACTTGGCCACACGCCCAACACCTGTGGTTTCGTTAATGCAATCTTGCACAATTTTATTGAAGCAACAATAAACGATGTACCAACCCATGTGAAAGACGAAAAAATCTTGTCGAACACAAGTCCCATAATTTTAAAAATTTGTCGGACCTATCCAGATCATATCGGACCACGTTCTTCTTTAACCAAAGAATACAAAATACCTTTTGTACAGCTTATTATCCCCCGCCGAAGGCGGAGGGATATTGTTTTGGCGTTTTCCGTCCGTCCTTCCGTCCGTCCGGCACGTTTGTGTCCGGAGCCATATCTTGGAAGTGCTTTGGCGGATTTCATTGAAACTTGGTATGAGTATATATATGGATAAGAGGATGATGCACGCCAAATGGCATTGTACACCATCTATAAATAACGGAGTTATGGCTCTTTATATCTTGAAAAAAATGCTTTTTCCTGTGACAAAGCTCTAAATTGGCGGGGGATATCATTTCAACGAATTTGCTTGTTTTTATTACTATGACGTTTAATTATGACGTTCACAATGTTCATAAAATCAAGACACAGGACAGACAAGGGTATTGTAGTTCCCCGCTTTAAATTTGCGATCATCATAACGCTCGAAACCAGTTACATTCAATTCAACTACTCAATGATGTGTCGCCTACGTCACGAAACAATGTGCAATCTTTAACTGGTTCTAAGAATCACACGTAGAGTCTGTTACGTCACCAGCAAAGACGACCAGTTGACTGGTTGGTGAAATTGGTGTTATGTTCCTTTATGCTTAAATGAAAATCACAGGATCGTAACAGTACAGTATAATTTAAAGTAACAAACAAAACAATAAAGAAAAACATATATCTTTTGCATTAGCTTCCGAATGAAAAAGTCGTTCTGTCTCGTACATAATAATGATAACGTTCATTACCACATTGTACAAATATCTCTAAGGAGCATGTAATTGTTATGAGTTACTTCATCTTTTCATTAAACAAACAACGGACACATCTGTAGGAAACTATTCTTGCCCAAATTTAAAGAACAGCAGAAATAAACGTCCAGCCAGAAATAATATATACATCCGGGCATTTACTTTCTCGCAAAATACCAAGCTCACTTAATACGTGTTCCTGATTTTCCGATTGTAATAGGAAGATTTGCAATATTTCATCACTTCCTGTTTCATTTATTTGTACTGAATCTTAAAAATAACTTTTCTTCTTGATAGCCTTTCAGTTTTTCATTCAGTCAACTTTTCCTTAACATTTACTTAAGCAGCAACTTCCCTGTATCTTGCAACTATGCTTTCAACGCCATCGGCGCTCTCGTTCTCCTGTTGATCTGATAAGGAATCGGCTGTTAACAAGGTTTCTAATTAAAAGCTTCAGCTGCCGTGCTGCGCGCATGTATGTGTGTATTTCATAGTTCATTAACTCCCGCTGCGTCTTCGCGAAGGCATCTATTGGCTGACCTGTTCCTGTGACCTTTAAGGGGAGCTGTGCTACGCGCTTTTAACGTAACACGCATTAAGCTATGTTCATTATGGAAAATGTTAAGTAAATGATACTCTTCCGCATCGCGAAATCTTTCTCGGCGCGTATGCGGGTTGAGTGTGATTTGGTGAATCGTTGTTAACTAACATCGATGTTCATAACACCACTGTTAACCTTAGTTGTTCTTGCGAACAACTAAAACTGGCATGATGAGATGTGAACGTTATTCCCTGCTCAGAACGGTAAAATGAGTAATTTTAACGTTGTACATATAGACAAACCGTTATCCAAAGATTGTAGTAGTTGTATATTTTATTAAAGTGACGCATATTATATAGACAACCATTGGCATTAACAGAAATAATACGATCCATCAATAAAGACTGACCTGTGTGTTTTCCTTATCGGTACATGCTGTGTTTGGTATTGTCGCAAAATTAGAACTTCGATGGTAGTAACTCGAAGTCTAGTCTTGCACAAATATCCTGACTAGAATTTTATTATTCAGTCAAGTAAATACGCTTCCACTAGTTCATAAAGTCCATAAAGTGGACGACTTCTCTTGTTACTCATTTAACTAGCAAAGCTAGTAGAAATTAATTAAAGTCATTCGTTTCGTCTACTACAGTTTATTTACATTATATACACAATTTATTTTTAACATTTCCAACAAAAGTCAAATATTTGACTTAAGAATATATACATCTCTCCTTTCAATTAATTCCAAGAAGCCCCCTTTTTATTATAATATCGTTTATATACTTAACCCCATACCTGAACCCTCAGGTTAACCTGATGAACAGTTAGGTCATGTACCTGAAACCTCAGGTTAACCTGATGAACAGTTATGTCATGATTCTGGAACTTTAGGTTAACCTGAAAGTCTACTTAATCATGGACCTGATCATTCAAAACACATTAGTGTCAGATCCCCATTGATAAGCAGTTATCCCCCATTAATAAGCAATTATCCAGAACTGACCTGATAATGAGAGTTGTAGGTGTACCTGATCTTACATAATACATTGTAATCTACCTGAAGGAACTATTTCCTCAGAGCAATTGACATAATACATTGTAATCTACCCGAAGAAACTATTTCCTTAGATACCCGCACATATTTGATGTAGTAAAATATTGATACCAGTATAGACTCCAAATTTATTAATAATACCTCAAAAAGTGAAGATAATCATTATTGCTATAAAACATTTAAGATGCAAAATAGTTAAAGAATCACTAATAAAGTAGTAAATGTATGATTTTTAAAAACTGCAACACTACTAAAGTGTCGCAAAATTTTAGAACTTCGATGGTAGTAACTCGAAGTCTAGTCTTGCACAAATATCCTGACTAGAATTTTATTATTCAGTCAAGTTAATACGCTGCCACCAATCCATAAAGTGGACGAATTCTCTTGTAACTCATTTAACTAGCAAAGCTAGTAGAAATTAAGTAAAGTCATTTGTTACTACTACTACAGTTTATTTACATTATATACACAATTTATTTTTAACATTTCCAACAAAAGTCAAATATTTGACTTTAGAATATATACATCTCTCCTTTCAATTAATTCCAAGAAGCCCCCTTTTTATTATAATATCAGGTTTATATACTAAACCCCATACCTGAACCCTCAGGTTAACCTGATGAACAGTTAGGTCATGTACCTGAAACCTCAGGTTAACCTGATGAACAGTTATGTCATGATTCTTAAACTTTAGGTTAACCTGAAAGTCTACTTAATCATGGACCTGACCATTCAATACACATTAGTGTCAGATCCCCATTGATAAGCAGTTATCCCCCATTTATAAGCAATTATCCAGAACTGACCTGATAATGAGTGTTGTAGGTGTACCTGATCTTACATAATAAATTGTTTTCTACCTGAAGGAACTATTTCCTCAAAGCAATTGACATAATACATTGTAATCTACCTGAAGAAACTATTTCCTTAGATACCCGCACATGTTTGATGTAGTAAAATATTGATACCAGTATAGACTCCAAATTAATTGATAATACCTCAAAAAGTGTCATATTATTTGTTCTAATTTTTTTGATCGCCCCACTGTTTTAGATTTATCTAAACAGTACACCCAATCTCCAACTTTATAAGAATTTGTGTTTTATCTGGAGTCATAATCTCGTTTTTGTCTTTTAATTGTTGATTTATTGAATTGTCTTGCTAAAGACTAGCTATTTTCTAGTTTAGATTTCAAACTCTCCACATATTCATATTTGATTCTTTTTCACAATTTTGTGATTTGGGGAAACATCCGTATTGAAGTTGAATTGGCAAAGTTACCTCCCTTTCAAACATTAGATAATTTTGGCTATAACCTGTCAAACTATGAACACTAGAACGATATGCCGATGTCACAAGAGCTAAGTCTTCATCCCATTTGGTTTGTTTGTCATCAATATATGTTGTAATCATGTCATATAGGCACTGATTAAACCTTTCAGACATCCCATTTCCAGAAGGATGGTATGAACTTGTTCTTGTTTGATTTATTTCGAGGAGCCTACACACTTCCCTAAATAATTTCGATTGATAGTTAGATCCTTGGTCACTATGAATATCCAAACTAACTCCATATCTACTGAAATAATCATACACAATTTTTCGTGCAACGGTTTCGGCTGTCTGATTTGGAATAGCGTAACACTCCACAAATCGTGTAAATTGATCCATCACCACGAGAATAAATCTAGTGTTCTGCTGTGTTACAGGAAGTGGACCAAATATATCCGTGCACACTCTGTCGAGAGGAAACGAGACTGAATATTCCTGAAGTCCTTGGTCTCTTTCTCGCTGCACAAACTGTACAGTTACGAATAAAATCCCTGATATCATCTTTGATTTTGTACCAATACAAGGATGACTTCACTTTGAAAACCGTCTTATCTATTCCAAAATGAGCTTATAACTTCAAACTGTGACATGATTTAAAAACATCCTTCTTTATTAATGAAGGTATCACTTACCGTTCTCTTACTGTATATCCTTATATGGGTTTTTCCGAAACAATACACCATTCCTTCAGTGTAATATGTCCCAATTTAGCCACAAATTACGAACTACTGGTGATTCACCAGCAATAACATCCCTGGTTGGTTTAACACCTTTTTCCAACCAGATGATAATGTAACCCACGTCTGGGTCATTCCTTTGTAATTTCGCAATACTTTCTGGAGAATGGTCAACTAAGAGCGAGGATTTGAACTGGTCACTGACATTGAGGGTAGTATCAATGTCGCTAGATTTCAATCCAAATAGTTCCTCTTCCACCCCTTTCGGAGATACTCCTTGTTCACTTCCCTGTTCCCGGTCTTGAATCCTGAGACGCAAAACACTACCAGTAACTTTGTGTAGTGCACATTTCACATTATTGATTATCACGGCTAAAAACACAACTAATATATTCCAATAGTAGAGAAATGATCGCACAGCATGAACACTTGTACATCCATTATTTATCCTGGAAGCGGAAATGTTCCTGGTAAATAAAGGTATCACATCATCTACCTTTGCGAATTCTGACCACTCATTATGACGCTTTAAGCAGATCTTGCAGGCTTTACACGGTAAATTCTCCAGTATGGAATTCGCGTCATAACAGTCACACCCCTTTGGATCACACGGTATCCTAGATAAGCTATCATAGTTCACATGTTTGGCACCCTTTCAGTGTCCAATTTTAAAATTGAATTGTGCCATAATCTCCATCCATCTCGCCATTTGATCTGTGGGAGATTTGAATGACGTAATCCATCGTAACGAGGAATGATCTGTCCTCACTAAGAACTCGCGTCCCAGTAAGTAAAATCTATATTTGTGCATTAAGGTAACCATTCCAAGCAATTCGCGACGAGTACCACAATATGATCTATGCGCTTTTGTAAGAGATTTGCTGGCGAATAATACAGGTTTCTCTATTTCACATCCTGCTTTGTCACAATACTGCATCTGGGACAAGCAACCACCAACCCCAGTATCACTCGCATCAACATCCTAAATAAACATTCCTTCATCCTTTGGATAAACTAAGATGTCTCCACTTACAAATGAAGACCTTAAATCTTCAAATGACGCCTGTTGCTCCGCATCCCAATGAAATTTCTGACCGGCCCTCATCAGTCCATTCAGTGATGACCTGATAAATCTTCGATAATACGAACAAAATTGAACGAAACTTCTAACTTCAGTTAAGTTCTTCGGCACTGGCCAACTTTTAATACATTTTATATTATCATCATTTGGTTTAACTCCTTCCTGGCAAACTGTAAATCCAAGAAATTTAACAGAGGTTTGAAACAGTTCACAGTTCTCAGGTTTCAGTTTTAATCCAGCATTCATTAAACGTTGAAACATGTCACGCAAACGTTAAAACTGTTCCGTGAAATCTTTTCCAAAAGTAATAAGGTCATCTAAATATATTAATAAAGACTTCCATTGAATTCCACGGAATATTAACTCCATACAACGCTGAAATGTTGCAGGCGAATTTGTCAGTCCCATAGGTTATGTCACATATTCGTAAAGTCCATTTCTACAAGTACAGAACGCTGTCTTGGCTCTGTCCTTTTATCTACCTCTATTTGCCAACATCCTGAAGCAAGATCACAAGTACTAAAAAAGACAGCTCCATCCAAACTGTCCAAACACTGATCAATTTTGGGTAGCGGGTATGAATCTTTGACTGTAATATTATTTAAAAGTCTATAGTCAATACAAGCACGAGTACCGCCTCCCCGCTTTTTGACAAAACACATTGGGAAAGACCAAGGGCTATTACTCTCCCGTATCACTCCTGCTTCAAGTTGTTGCTTAATAATCTTTTCTTCCTCGCCTTCAAATGCCTTAGGTACCCGCCGTGGGGGTACTTTAATTGGTCTATGGTTTCCAACATCTATGGTATGTTTCACAGCACTGGTATGCCCTAAATCACTAGGACCGCTTGAAAATATAGGTTTAAATTCATCCAATAAATTCACAAGTAAAATCCTTTGATTCTGCACTAGAACGTTTGTACAAATCTTGTAAAGGTTTGCACCAATTGGAAAGAATTTTCTCTATGTCGCAAAATATCGTGTGTCGATTCGTGTATCGCGCAACATATCGTGTATCGCCCTCTGAACGCGAGACACGATATTTTGCTTGATACTCAAAGCGATACACGATATTTTGCGCCATACACGAAGCGACACACGATATTTTTCGCGATACTCAAAGTGACACGCGATTTTTACCGCGATATATCGCCTTTTGGGCTACCTACACAAGGGCGATGCATTTAAGGACTATGGATAATGCATATGTGATTGTAGTGGTACGACTGAAAAAAGTTGACACTGTATAGAACTCACACATTGTTGAACTTTTAATTATCACGCAGATACGGAATCCGGATAGTGCCATCTATAATCTCGCTCTTCTTTCATCAAGGGCGACACACGAAGCGATACACGATATTTTGCGCAAAACACGAAGCGACACGCGATATTTTGCGCGATACTCAAAGCGACACACGATATTTTGCGGCATACGCGAAGCGACACACGATATTTTTCGCGATACTCAAAGCGACACGCGATATTTACCGCCTTTTGGGCTACCTACACAAGGGCGATATTTCGTGGTACATTTTCGCGCGTCGCTTCGTGTATCGCGAAAAATATTGTGTGTCGCTTCGTGTGTCGCGCAAAATATTGTGTGTCGCTTTGAGTATCGCGCAACATATCGTGTGTCGCTGAAGTTTCCATTACTTCGATATATCCGACTTCGGCATAGCAAGACTCAGGTGTACTCTACATGATGTGGACACATATTTCGGGTAAATGACTTGTTTCAATAATGTCAAAGTATGAATTATTTGAAAAGAAATCCACTCAACCATCCCATTTTTTTTCAAAATACGAAAATAAATCTTAAAACTGTTTCAGTGATAAAAATATCTGATATTTCTATCGAATATGGTCAAGGAGAAATGTCCACATCTTATCATGCCATTTTCCATTGTCTAGTAGCTCAGCCGATCAATGAACCACAGACGTTGCGTTAGTCGATTGAACGGTGTGATTACATATATATAGGATCTGGCATGAGTTGTCATTTCATACCATATTTTATAAAACGAGTTCAGGAATGCTTTTAGTAAGCGAGCCTTTGGCGAGCTTACTAGCGAATTTCCTGGACGAGTATAATAAAATATGGTATGATATGACAACGAGTGTCAGATTTTTTTTAACACATGCTTTTAAATGAGCAAATGAAATAAATATTTACGCAATCATAATGATAAATCCCGAATATTGTTTACATTTCGTGACTTCATTTGACGTTGCAACGTCATTTCAGCAAAATAACAAAATGCGATTGGTCAATAAACGAAAACTAGGCCAATGAAAACGCTTAAAAAGTATATTACACATGTGTAATATAAAAATATATGTAATGGTTATATTACATGGGAAACAGGGTATGGCATGTGATAAATTTTAATATTACACATGTGTAATATAATTTTTAAGCGTTTTTATGCTGGGTCAAAAACTAGGTCACTAGGTCAAAAACAAGAGGGCCATGCTCAACCCTAAAGGTACTTGTTTAGAAAGTGTTTTTGGCTTCTTTTTTTTAATTTGAAGTGATTATTTATACCTTGAATAATGTTCGGAAAAATAAATCGCATGTGGCCCTTTCCATGCACTAAAAGCTCTTTCCGCTGTACAGTCATGCCCCTCACGATATGAAAACAGCAAAATTGCCTCTAAATGTGTAAGTTTCTGTGATTATGAGGCAACTTAATTTATTCAGCAAACTTATTTCCGAAGCATTTGAGATCTATTTGCCTCATCGTGTCTCGATTAAGCAACGACGTTGTTACTGGGTATTGGTTGCAATAATCCTAGCTTCTGACCGCATGTTCTAATAAAAGCTCACAGCACGCACGAAGAACTAACAGAGAATTCAACAAGAATACAAATAAAAAAAAAGAAAAAAAAAGGAGAGAAAAAAAATTAACCACTGCAGGACTCGAACCACTGACTCATGGAGTAAAAGCCAAGCGCCAAGACCACTCAGTAATCTGTCTTCATGTGTGTGTGTGTAATTTAGAGTTTATGTTCGGGTCGTCGTTGAGGCTTTACGACTACATTATGTGCGGACCTGACCATCCGTCTTCACATTGGTTACCATTTATTTAATACTTTGTATAACCATCCACATGTTGTTACAAAATATAACGAAAACACAAGAAATCAAATTTTTTAAATCGTTTCGCGTCTGAGACACTTTATAATTTTATCTATCTTTAACGATGATTTTTCATAAACAAAAGTGAATTTTCAGTGTAAGTCTGCGGCATTAGTGTTATTTTGCACACTGATGTACATTGTTATATTATTTCTTGAATCTGAGACAAAACGTTTAAAAATTCTCATTTTGATAAACTGTGAACGAGTCCCTTTAATACCGTACTTCTTCATTTAACATGTATGTTTTATTATGTGTTATAGACATTAAGTATGAAGACAAGTTGCAGCAGCATCAATATTTCCTATGGGTTAAACTACACATTATAGAAAAATAGGAATTACTGTGTTAGGTTTAAGGAATAAAATTACTATTTCTATCAAATATTGTGTTTAAGTCATTGAAAGAATTCATAGTGAAACGTTCTTTTCACAATACATAGTATTTACTTGTTCTACTTTGTTTTGTACAGAAAGTAATTTAAAACAAGGTGTGTCACCATAGGATGACATATGCCCCCTTTTACAACATTTTTCTAAACCTAAACGCAAAGTGTTTTTCCACATTTTTCGAAACCTAAATGCAAAGTGTGACGGAATTTCAGACGGACAGACAGATGGACAGACAGACGGACAGTGCTATCACTATATGCCCACCTTCGAGGGCATAAAAAGAAAAAGAAATGGGAATGTCACGTATTTGATGTTTTTGTTGACTTATGGTATTTTGACGTGTTTTGTATGCTATAAAGGGAGATTATAAAGTCGAGTTCCCTGCATGTAAATGGCATGGTTCTCAGGTGTTGGGCGCGTGGCCAAGTCACTTTAACACTCTCAATATGTCATAAAACATTTTTTATCAAAAAAAAAATCAAAAAAATTTGATAATATATATATATATATATATATATATATATATATATATATATATATATATATATATATATATATATATATATATATATATATATATACAAGGTAGGTATCTCTTGACACAGAAAAATCACCTCCATCAACATTTTATGCGATTAATTGACTAAATGGCGGTCGATTTTCGTAAACTATGTACCATTTTGTTGGGAAAGGTTGCCTCGTGACGAAAAATGACCTCAAACGGCTACTTGCCAACATAAACTACAAGAAAACACTTGTCGAACTCGTTGAAATGCTAGGTCGGGGATCGACAGACGGATGTTCAGTGCCGATTTTTACTAGAGTAAAACTATCAAAATACCTCAGCTACCGAACATAATCCGCATAAGTACAATAAACAAATACGAGTTTATCAATTTACACCACAGATTCTGCCTGTTGTCTGCCTTCTTACGTCGAAATCGTTGTAAATCGGGAATTGTTTATCGGCATTTTCGAGTCCAGCTTCATGTCGATCAGAAACTTACATGTTAAATACGGTTCCCGGTTTCAGTTATTCGATAATACCTTCGGTAACTTTGAGGCGCGGAACCAATCGCGTAAGGTGAACAACAACAACAACGTACACGATTGAAATAAACATTGAAACATAACGATTATATGAGTGTTTGGTGTGAACAACAGGACAAATCTGTGTTGTAAGTTGATAAACTCGTATTTGTTTATTGTACTTTTGCGGATTATTTTCGGTAGCTGTGGTATTTTGATAGTTTTACTCTAGTAAAAATCGGCACTGAATATCGGTCTGTCGATCCCCGACCTAGCATTTCAACGAGTTCGACAAGTGTTTCCTTGTAGTTTATGATGGCAAGTAGCCGTTTGTGGTAATTTTTCGTCACGAGGCAACCTTTCCCAACAAAATGGTACATAGTTTACGAAAATCGACAGCCATTTAGTCAATTAATCGCTTAAAATGTTGATGGAGGTTATTTTTCTGTGTCAAGAGATACCTACCTTGTATATATATATATATATATATATATATATATATATATATATATATATATTATATCAGATTTTTATAAAAAAAAAATTATAAAAAATGTTGTTTTATGACAAATTGAGAGTGTTACCTAAGCAAGTATGTTTGATGAATTATTGAACAACGTTGCTGCGCGATAAGTGTTTTCATAATATTTAATGCAAAATAGGGTTTAACAAAAACTTCCTCAGGCCCGTAGCCAGGGTTTTGAAAAGGGGGGTGCGAATTTTTGTCATAGACGATTGTTATTAGTGGTGAGTTGATTTATCAGATCGACGACGCGTCGTCAACGAATTGCTGCTGACGTGACGATGACGATGAAAATTTCGAGTCGACGAAAAGTTGACGAATTTAATTTTTTACCGTACCGATCATTCGATAATTTATTTACTACACCATTTCTGTTTACCGCTCAACTGAAACGAGCTTTTTTATTGGATAAAACAACCCCTTTAAACCAATCAGCGATCGTAATACGGATGTGTATAGGCAATTCATTCAAGATGTCGGTCAGAAAAGAATTTGTATTAAGTGGTCAAGAAACTATTATCAAAAGGTCCATATTTAAGTAGATATTTTCATATTCTTCTGATAATGATCATAAAAGTTGTTCTTTTGAAATAAAATTAGTTTTTAAAGATCTGTTTTTATTTACCAATCTGTAATATTCTTCACTCTGTACAAGATGTGTTGTTGACTTGTTGTTATTGGGGTTTAACGCCGTTTTCAACACAGTACGTAACATTGCAGCCACAAGATTTTTCACTTATTCGAACACGAAGCAAGATGTTTTAGCATTTATTCATTATTAAATCACAAAACACATAAGGAATAGTCATGATAAAGTTCTTTTTGATAAAATATAGCAATATAATGTTAATATAAAAAAAAACTGGTTAAAATATTAAAAACTTCATGTTTTGTTAAAAATGCTGATTAATCGACTCTGTTTTGGGGAACCGATTCCAACCACTAATTGTTATTGAGCAACGAAGTGGAGAAGGGAGTATGTGCGGGAGGGGATGTTGAAACGTAAACTCCTGCATTCTGGTCATTTTTTTAATGTATTCAGAGACTGAAGTTATAGAGCATTTTATATGAAAATTAACTTTCATTTACCATACTCAGTGACTGATCTACATGAAAATGATACAACATACATGTATTCCTCACCACGTTTTTCAATAACCACCTTTTTCGATCAGTCACGGGAATACATCATTTTATACGGTGTTTAACCCGACACTAGTATGCGCGCACACACTTTGTTTACCTATGCAACAAAAATTTATAGCATGTGAAATCAACAATAAGAACGGTAAAAAATATCATTATTTATTGGAATCTTGGAATCTTGATAAAATTGGTGTGTTTGACCATTCTAACATTCTACCATTCATAAATCGAGCAAATTAAATGGAAATATTTAACTTTTTTACAAAACAATTATTTGTCTGCTACTTGGGATAGTACCAGAGGCCTAGCATTGCTCAAACATGCTAATAGTGTATTGTACAGCAAACACTGATTATCAAAACTGGGTCTTCTCTAATGTGCATCAATTCTAAAAAGAAATCAAAATGGTATAATTGGTTACTTATTTATTTTTTTAAAACTATTTTTAACAAATAAGTTATCTTTTTCAAAACGAATTTCGGAAACATACGAACACTTTAGGCTTCATTAAGACCCTATAACCACAAACTACTGGCCCTATGGTCTCAAAGTCCTAAACAATGTATACCAGGACGTTGAAGCAAACAGATGTACTTATGTGCCTATTATATGCTCAAGATCCGTCACAGTTGATGAAAATTAAACGTTAACGTCCAGCTGATCATATAACGTTTTGAATTCATTATAACAACTGTTTAAGAGTAGGACATTCATAGTGTGAAGTTTGACATTATTAAAACATTGTGGAAAGTTCTGCATGTGGAGCAGAACAGATGCCATTAAGTGTTGGTAAATAGAAAAAAAGCTACATTGCTTTGTAACAATGATTTGTTTTCTTGTCATTCAAAAAAAATAATCACCTAAAATATATTTTCTTGTTTATAAGATTATTTATTTATTCAAGTTAATCAAATTGTTTTTCCAGCCATTTAGATAATTTTCGAAAAAGGTTATTGGACTGGGATTTCAACCCACAATAAGTAGGCTTCAACATTTTGTTACGATATCTCTTGCAGTTATAACTTTAACAGACATTAAAAACGATTACAAAAGTTACAAAAAAATCATTTAGTTTCAAATATCTATAAATAAGTATCGATTGTATACGGATTAGAGTGCCAGGTTAATAATTTTGCATTATACAGAAAACAAATATCTATTTGTAACAAAGATTCAAATTCCATTTTGCGGGGACCGGCTTCTTAGATCTTCTAAAATTTTGCTTTCACTACTTCTAATGATTTCAACAATTCTACGGTTAAAACTTGTAAATAACAAGAGCACCGCCTTGCGGGTGCAGACCGCTCATCTATTTTATTTTTAAAGGTGAAGGGACTCTCATTTTCAATCACAAAGGAGGGAGGCTCGGAGTGAAGAGGGGTGTATAGTGTGGGTGTGTGGACATTTATTACATTATTTTCCAAAAATGCGAAAAAAAAAAAATATATATATATATATATAATAAATTGGGGAGGGGGGGGGGGGGGTGGGGGTATGGTGTGAGGGTGTGGTGGTCATTTGTGAGATGATCTTAAAAAAAAAAATTAGGGGGGATTCGGGTGGGGGGAGGGGGGGGGGCTGGGGGATTCTTGGGTGCGATGGTTGGACGGTATTTCAAACATAAAATAATAAAAAAATATTTGTGTTTTTTAACCGTTTAAAAAAAAAGTTGGGGGGGGTGGGGGTGGGGGGGTATAGTGTGAGGGTGTGGTGGTAATTTGTGAGATGATCAACAAAAACAAAAAAAAATTAGGGGGGGGGAGGGGGAAGGGGGGGGAGGGCACGGGGGATGGTTTGGGTGGAGTCTATTGTGGTATGTCAGGTAAGAGTAGTTTTGTCAAAGTATCAATCAAATCTAATCATAAATAAAGAAGTTATGGCCATTTTAGCAAAATTTAATAATTTGACCTTGAGAGTCAAGGTCATTCAAAGGTCAAGGTAAAATTCAACTTGCCATGTACAGTAACCTCATGATAACATGAAAGTATTTGAAGTTTGAAAGCAATAGCCTTGATACTTAAGAAGTAAAGTGGATCGAAACACAAAATTTAACCATATATTCAAAGTTACTAAGTCAAAAAAGGGCCATAATTCCGTAAAAATGACAACCAGAGTTATGCAACTAGTCCTTTTACTGTACTCTTATGATAGTTTGCGAGTGTTCCAAGTATGAAAGCAATATCTATGATACTTTAGGGGTAAAGTGGACCAAAACACAAAACTTAACCAAATTTTCAATTTTCTAAGTATAAAGGGCCCATAATTCCGTCCAAATGCCAGTCAGAGTTACATAACTTTGCCTGCACAGTCCCCTTATGATAGTTAATAAGTGTTGCAAGTATGAAAGCAATAGCTTTGATACTGTAGGAATAAAGTGGACGTAAACACAAAACTTAAACAAATTTTCAATTTTCTAAGTATAAAAAGGGCACATAATTCTGTCAAAATGCCAGTCAGAGTTACATTACTTTGCCTGCACAGTACCCTTATGATAGTTAGTATGTGTTGTAAGTATCAAAGCAATAGCTTTGATACTTACGGAATAAAATGGACCTAAACACACAACTTAACCAAAATTTTCAATTTTCTAAGTATAAAAAGGGCACATAATTCGTCAAAATGCACGCCAGAGTTATCTCACTTTGCCTGCCCAGTCCCCTCATGATAGTAAGTAAGTGTACCAAGTTTGAATGCAATAGCATTGATACTTTCTGAGAAAAGTGGACCTAAACGCAAAACTTAACCAAAATTTTCAATTTTCTAAGTATAAAAAGGGCACATAATTCTGTCAAAATGCACGCCAGAGTTATCTAACTTTGCCTGCCCAGTTCTCTCATGATAGTAAGTAAGTGTACCAAGTTTGAATGCAATAGCATTGATACTTTCTGAGAAAAGTGGACCTAAACGCAAAACTTAACCGGACGCCAACGCCGACGCCGACGCAGACGCCGACGCCAAGGTGATGACAATAGCTCATAATTTTTTTTCAAAAAATAGATGAGCTAAAAATCACGCACTATCTTGGAAATGACTTAATCGAAAAATTAATTATATGGAATCCTGTCGGTTGCATATTGAATACAACATTATTTTAACGCTTCAATACGAAGACTCACTGGGTTCCTGGAAAAAATAAATTTCCGTTTTTGCGTCCAATAAAGTTGGGTGCAACTTAAAGTACAATTTTTTTACTCGTCCAAAAAGATTGGGTGCGAACGCACCCAACACACCCCCCCCCCCTGGCTACGGGTATGTTCCTTTTATATTCGAATTGAATATAACCCGGAAATAATGATTTATGATTGAAAACACATTTCAATACATAAGTTATTACACAATTATTAAAATCAAGTTTAAAACCATGTTCCGAATAAATCCACATAAAGCGCACAAACACAAGCAAAGACATGATTGCACATTTTATTGAAACATTTTAATTTTTGTAAAAAACTGTTGCTACCCCGTTCATAGTTGCCATTACTGACTTTTTGCTGTTTCGACAACGGCCCTTTCAGTCTGTAAGATTATAGGGTGTAGTTTTCTGGAATAAAAAAAAGTGGCGGCTATTTAGATTTTTTACGATTATGAAATGAATTGTTCCCAATTTAGCAGCCAGAAAAGTGTTATATCAATGAATTACGCGCACCAACTTTTTAATTTGAAATTTCGATGTAAATAACTGCGCGCTTTACGTGATCACTTACGGTAGAACTCGTTTATATTGTTTTTGTTTTAAAATAGAATTTTGTAATTGTGTGTTTGATATAAACATGTTTGAGGAGACTATTGCTTAATATAAAGTGCTTCAAATCTCAATTGTTTTTTTTCATAAAAACAATTCAAAAAAAAAAAGATTTTCAAATTACATTATTTCATACTATCTGAATCCCAATCACATTTACTTTCATATTTTATGCGAGTGATTTTCCATTTGTGAAACACCAAGAAGTCCCTGTTCACACCTACCGTTACTCGCGAAAAAGACCTTATTGACACCTACCTTTACCAGCTATCCGCCATGTGGACAACATCCCAACGTAAGATGTCAATGTAGAAGTGCACAAACACAAACAAAGACAAACATATTTTGCATATTTTATTAAAACATTTCATGTTTGTAAAAAACGGTTGCTACCCACGTTCATATCTAATGTAACAGACTTTTTGTTGTTTTAACAAAAGCCCTTTCAGTCTGTAAGATTATAGGGTGTAGATTTTTTTTGGAATAAAAACAATTGCGGCTATTATGATTATTTAAAATTACGAAAAGTTTAACGCGCACCAACTTTTTAATTTGAAATTTGGAGGTAAAAAACTGTGGGCTATACAAAGTAATTTTAGGTACTTTAAAGTTAATATATCAATAAAATCTAGGACATGTAATTTTAAAAATAACAGCACTCTTTATAAAGTAGCACCTTTTTTATCAAGATATGCCAAAATTAAGTTTCATAAGAGCTGCATTATGGGAAAATGGGTCTAAAGCCACATCAGTTCAGAGTAGCTCTGGATCAGCCTGTGCACTCGCACTCTTGTCAGGAGCTACCCAGTCTGCTTTAAGTCACTCGAGGTTTTGTGGTCTCATTAGCGGACAGGATATTACCAGACTGTGGGGATGCGCAGGCTTATCTTGATCTTTATGCATGTCAAAGACCTATAGATAACTGTTATCTATAGGTCTTTGTGCATGTGGCATAAGACCAATATGCGCATGATAAAGCTCATATGTCTTGTTACTCCAAGGATGCAACCTTTTATAATAATGTGCTAAGGAATAAATAAGCCTCTCATAAATGTATTTCTTTTTAAACCTTCAAAGAGCATTTGAAGAAAAACATTTTCTGTGGACAAATGGAACCTGGCATATTTCTTTTCAATGTTAAGGATCATCTGCTCGTCCAGCCAATAACTTTGTTACGCACTATGGAATATTGGAATAAATGTCTGGACTCAAAGGATCATCATATCAGTTCGATGAATTGAGTTTAAAACCATGTTGCAAGCTTCAATGCCATATCAGACTTCTTCAGTGTTTGCATATTCCTTATATGTATATAATGAAAATACATGTTTTTGTAAGCCCCTGATTTTGTTTTGAATGATGGGATTACAAAATAAATTTTCACAAATTATTATCATATCAAGACGACCTGTTGCATGCTAAAACCATTTTCCTAATGGTAGAGGTCACATTGATTCATTCTGCAAATGAGTTTTCGACCAGAACATTTTGCCAGCGCTGAGGGCCAGTATTCTTGAAATTATTGCTGTGCCTTGTGCAGTTTATATTGGAGAGGGCACCTTACAAAATGGTCACTGTTAATCAAAATATCAATTCAATATAAAGGATACAAATCATGGATATAAATAATACATAAAAAAATGTTGTAACCTCAGTAGCGGCAAACTCTGAACAGGAATACCAGTTACTCTTGGAAACTCTTGGAACTAATAACTTGTGGAACTAAAAACTTACCGAACACTTTAACTCTCTATGACACTATCACTTCAATCTCTTGAGGGACCAATGGGAGCAAAGGGATTACCATGCCTTATATAGTGAGCCAGATATGCTTGAGTAGCTATTGCAGTGGTGCATAACAATTAAAAAATCCATGCTCTCCTTTTTAGCTCACCTGAACACAAAGTACCCATAGTGAGCAATTCTGTCCATTGTGTGTGTGACCAACAATTTGGTTCAGATAACATCTCCAACTAAACAATTTTTTTATGAAACTTCACTGGAATAATCTTTAGGCAACCCTCTTTCAAAGTTGTTCAATTTGGTCAATTTCATGTATATGTCACCAGGGATCACATAATTTGGGTAGACTTACAAAGGAAAATAAAAAATATTCTCTATAACGTCAAGGCCAAGAGGTGTAATTCATGTACTTGTCATGAACAGGTGATATTGAAAATCAGATCTCTCCTAAGTATGTGTGAATCATGATCAATTGTAAAAAATTGCCACTCCTAGGAAGTTATGCGAAACTTATAATGAAATTTGTCTTTCAAAATCTCTGAAACAATATTTTTCGCGGCTTTGGTGTGAGGTCTTCGACATCAGTGTGGCCCTCTACAAAGTTTGCTCTAATCATGCAATTGAGGTCAAAACTGGCCCTATAACTTGGGTCTCATGATTATATGAAAAACATATTACCACATTAACCTAAACATCTTCTGCAAAACAACAAGTCTTAGATATGTAATATATGGTATAACCTTGTATAATTGTATTCGAGGTTTGTTGAAATAATGCTCTTAGGGTCACAACATGGTTCTCATGGTTAATAAAGTATATAACCCCCCCCCCCCCCCATGCAAAAACAATTCTAAAACTGAAAGGCTGACAGATGTAATATTTGGAAGGTAAAATTAATTCTACTTTAACCAAGTGCATTCAAATCATCTGTATTCAAAATTCACCATGTCCAGGGTTTCAACTTTTTATATTGGCTTCTTTAAAATTACTTTAAATATTGACTTACAATATTAATCAGGTGAGCGAATGAGGGCCTGGCCGTCTTGGTTTTTGAAATTGTTTTTACAGTTAGATATACCACCTATATGTCAGATTATCCCATTCATTGTTTATTGACAACTACACATCTGCATGAACATATCAATAATCATCTGACATAAGGCCAAACAAATTAATTACTATGTTAAGCTTAACTGGATGGGCAGGTTTTCAGGTGCACAACAGAAAAAAACAACTTCTGTCCATTCAGAAAATTAAGTAAGAAAGTGTTTTAAAATTTAAACGCATCAAACAGCTCACATCATCATGGAGATAACTCTTTATGCGATTGGATACAAAATGTGTTTGAAATTGTTGTATTAATCATTTTTGTTCTACATTTAATACATTTATGTTATATATAACATTTGTAATGTTAATGGTAATTAATTATTTTTAATATGTTTCAGCCCTCGTGAAAAAAAAACAGGCCATTATCATCATGACTTGAGTACTTTTATCCCAAGTAACAATAAATTCCGTTGATAGTACTTTCATCCTAATTAACAATACATACAGTTGTAAATATTTGTTATATTTTCTGTGCACTTACTCCAAACGTCTAATGTTAATGGTGCATAGACAGTTTTGTTACAGATTTTTTGTGTTACAATGTGCTGTTTGAGTTATTACATGTACATGTAGTTGCAGGAATATTGAGCTAATTCTCAGTTGATACAAGAAATAATTTAGTTCAAGTTTGAGTATGGCTGGTACAAGTTTCTTTTTTCAATGTTTTTTGCTCTTCAAAACATTTGATAGTTTTACAAAATTATTAATTATGATTTAGTGTGTTGTTTTTGTAAAAGCAAACAACCTCCTAGCTCTGAATATCATGAATATGTTGCTTTGTCTTCAACCCAGCATGGTCCTTTTAGGATGTACTTTCATATTTTGTATACAATTATATATAAGGTAAATGTAATGTTTTGATGGTTTGTAGATGATAATAACTTGAGACCATTCTTAAATTGGTTTTTGTATGTGTGTGTGTGGGGGGGGGACTAAAGACCTTACAGTTAAAATTCTTTGTATTAAAAAGATATAAATTAAACAATGATACATACTGATATTTGTGCATGATTTCACTGTACCACTGCCACAGGAAGTGTGTTAAAGAAACATGTGTGTCGTGTTCTGAGAAAACGGGGCATAATGCATGTGCGTTAAGTGTCGTCCCAGATTAGCATGTGCAGTCCGCACAGGCTTATCCGGGAGACACTTTCCGCCTAAAATGGATTTTCGCTAGAAGAGACATCATTTTAACGAAAAATCCATAACATCGGAAATTGTCGTCCCTGATTAGCCTGTGCAGACTGCACAGGCTAATCTGGGATGACAATTTACGCACTAGAATTATGCCCAGTTTTCTCAGAACTCGACACATATAACCAAATTTATATGGCCTAACCCTGCACTTGCGTGTCGTTTAGTTCTTTGCGATACACGGCATTTTTGCTTTGCTATGTGTCCACCGAACCACACACACCGTCGTACCGTAATTCAATCAATCAATACATGCACGAATGTCACGTGCATTGCACTGAAACTCTGATAAGGTCAAACTTACCGCCTCAATGATTAGATGAGATTCGTCGATTTTTATGTATCCCCCGCCAAAGGCGAAGGGATATAGACTTTGCGTTATCCGTCATTCCGTCCGTCCGTCAAAAAATTGTGAAATTGGCGGGGGGTATCAAATTCAACGAATTTGCTTGTTTATTCTATTATCACAGATGAAATTAATTACGACACTTAATTTATAAATATATTGTTAATTAAATAAATTGCCTTTTTAGTTTTTCATAGCTTTTTGTATAATGTTTTGCTATCTATGACATTAACACCGCAAAGGACTACTTAAAAAGGAGGAGGGTTAGCATAACGTCAGACATCGCGGACCTTGGGGACGATTGACATCCAGCTGCGGGAAGTATGGCATTGAAATCAGCGGATAAAGGTGGACTGGTTCTGGGCAGAAGAAACTGAATTCCGTCGAGTTACTGTTTTTCTCGGAGCATCAGCAGAATGATGCAGCACACACCCAATGAGTAGCCCTGATGCTTTGCAAGTCGGCACAGTGAGCACTTATCGGGGAGGAGAGGCGCGGATCTTGGCAGCCACTTTCCATACAGAGAAGAGATTCGACGCGGACATAATCCAGTGCGACGTCCCGACGAACGACAGTGAAGAGGACGAGAGGGACAACTTTTACAACATTTTCTCAACCATCATACAAGACAGACCAACGAGGAACACCATCATTTTAATGGGCGACTTCAATGCTAAGATTGGCAGTTCCATTTGTCTTTCAAAACTCAATACAAGATAAGAATTCCCTGATTTATAGGCAGGAAACCAAACAAAGTCTCTACAATTGGTTAATATTTAAACGAATACCAGCAGATATTTACACCCTATATTCAAATTCACGGAATTACTATTTATATACTAGTTTATATAAAACATTTACTAGTGCATATATCTACATCATACCCGTCAATATATATTTTTATAGAAAAGTTTTTTCTCCACATTGCAATTTGCCGCTTCACTTGCGAGCGATTCAATACTTTAGGGACGCGGACATGCACCATGATATTCATATGCGGATACAGCATCGGAAACTGATTGATGTACATGGTCTAGATGTACAGTGTTTTATTGTTTTACATGACTTCCGAAAAGTGTACTTTAGAGGTGCTGATTTCATTAGTGCCTAAATTCTCACCGAGAACACACTTCATGAAGCAGAACCCCCGTTTGATGGGACAAAAACATACGCGTGCGTGTATGTACGTTATATAAAGAAACCGGACACATTTTAGCCACAGGCACTCGATGGCAATGACTCATTCGACTATCCGTTGTGACTTTTGTTTAAATGCAGCTGCAGCCGTGATTTTTATAAACTTGTTTATTATAATGCATACACATACTAAATCAATAAAAATCTTCCGACAAAACGTCTTAAAATAGTCGAATGATTGCGTCATTGCCATCGAATGCCTGTGATTTTAGCTAGAAATATTGATGTTCACTTTTAAATTCATCTGTTCTGCTGTTGCTTTCGGTTATCCATTTTTCATATATACTGTAAGGGACACGAAGGAAACGCAAAAACTACAGTATTACATGAATGCCACTCGTTGTTTCTCGTCGATGACGCGGGAACACGATACGAAAGATGTAAATCCCGCAATCACGAATCACTGTTTCGTTATCTCGCATCGCGACTTCGCTATTTTGCATTATATCTATTCTCGCACTTTTGCAGAAATATTATCTCAATATCTCGCTACCCCGCATTTTCTCACTATCTCGCTACCCGGCATTGTGATAACGCAGGTTCGACCTTTGTATTACAAGTACGCGACAACATGAAATATCACTAATAGAATGTGTACATCCGCACTATGAAATCAAGCGCTTTAGCAGGAACGCTATTAAATGGAACTGTAAGTTACCCCATTTCTTTGCAAAGAAAACTCTTAAACTGGTATTAAACCAATAACTCCGATTAAAAATTGAAACACTTGGATAAATGTGGTGGCATACGAATATTGTAATCCTTCCTCTATGGCTTAAAGGAAAAAATTAATGAGCTGTCTTATTGTACAGGTGAGGAACAGTGTATGCATATCTACTTTTGTCAATTTTCCATTTTCTGTATAAAGTAGATTTAAAAGCAACTAAAACATGTTACTGCCTACGTATCTTGCAACAAGAACTATCTTTAAAAGATTAACGGCGTTGATTGTGGTCGGTGTTTATGAAATATCAAAAGTTATATCTATGAGATCAAAAATAGTGAATGCTTTTTTTTCTGCGAAGTTCTTATCTGCATCACACGCAAATAAATTATGGGGTGTTGCGCCAGATTTCGTGGCTTATTTCGCTTTGTTAGATATTATTACTAAGATATCTATATTTACAGAATAGAAAAAACGCAAGAAGCATGAAAATAAATGAAAGCATAAAGGTCAGCCGGAAACACTCGAATCTTATTTGATTCCATTATTAATAACATCATGAATCATCGTGCTCATGCTTAATAAATTGGTCTAAATGGATAAATATTTTTAATTAAATTATTCAAAATTGGTCTTTATCATGCAATTGTTAAAAACAGATTACAAATCTATGATTGACATACCATAAAAATATCGCCGAATATCTTTATATGGTATCTTTCTGATCAAAATAAACTTCAAGTGCACATAGTTTACGCGATAGCGTTTATATAACGATTTCTGTAACTGACCGCAAACTGACCGTGATACCTTGCGGGTTGGAATGCAATGCATTAAAGTGAGGTAACAATTTCACTGCTGTAACGACGGCTTGTTTAAAGCTTTAAACATTTACGTGTTTAACGGTCAATTTCGAAAATAATTTTTAATATTTTCGTCAAAGCGTATATTAGGTTACTTTAAAACAATACTTATATGATCTAAAATGTATGAATACACAGAATGCAATATCGTAGTAATTACAAAATATAAAAACACAGTCGTTAAGTACAAACGCTCTGGCGCTGAATTTTCTCCTAAATATAAAGGGGCACACATTCTGTATTGATGTCGAGAATTGATTGTGAAACTGCTCTATCTCTCAAACAGTATTATTAGAGATAGAATTGTTTCATTCTGAATACGCAGTTAACATCGTTGCTAAACGAACTGTAGTATCCCTTTTCATACCAAATACTTCCCAAAAATAGAAAGTCGATGGAATAACATATTATTGTTTATGTGAAATCTGTTTGTAGATTGCACTTTTTCTACTGCGAAAAGTTTCAGGCCCACCGGCGGGAAATTGTATATTCGAATTGATTGGTCGCTTACAAAGGTCAGGCTAAGGTGAAAACCTGGCGTATACAGCTAACGCCGAAAAAGGACGTTGCTTGTTCATTGTATTGGTACGAAATGCGGAGGAACAAATTGAGGAAAAGACGCTATTTTCACGACTTCATAAAATATTGACAAAGTAAACGCGGGGACGTTTCGTGTAATGACTTCCCAGAAACGAACAGAAAGCTCCACTCTGTAACAGACACGATGGAAACTGTGGTAGGAACTTTGTATCATAATTTAAACCTATATATGTGTTAACCATTTAATATTTAATTATGAATAATTACATTAACCTCAGTATGACAATGTGATGATCATGTTTCGTCCCTAGTTCTTATTTACTGCTTTTCAGTGACTTTGCATACAGATATTTGTTAGTAACATGTAACCGTGACGTGCATTTCGCATAGATTGTATGTCTTGTTTACGCCTAGAATTGCTTGACCGGAAGCGCATATATTTTCAAGGTCCTTAATTTGATCGTCAGTGTAACAAATTATTGTCAGTGTTCTATTGCTTGTCCTGATAATGGACCTCAAAAACTCGTGGTTGTTGGTAACCATATTTTCTAGAGTTATGATTTGATCGGCGATGTTATTTCACGATGCATGGGGCCTGTCTTTGGACAATAAGTATTTCTTTTTGTCACGGATTTGATGCGTTCCAGAGGGGCATTCGAGATCGTCGTATTTGTCTTTTAACTTGATGTAAATAACCTTTGGTTTGTCTTTAGGAATCATTGTTTCGATTTCGTCCATGACTAATTGCGGAGTTCTCGTGTACTCCGACGTACATTTTGCGTTACCATGAGGGGCGAGTCCGGGAAATGTTCCTAAGTATTCGACAACCGCCAAACTGCGGTCAATTCCATCGTTCGATAACCAAGACACTCGTTTTTTGTAACGTCGGTCAAGCTTTAGTGTGACATAGTATCTTTGCAGACAAACAATTTCGTTTTCTCAAGGTTGTTATTCTAATGGCTCATACGCGCATTGACCACACACCTTTTTCCTATTACAAAACTGACCGTTTCTTTTAAATAGCATAGTAAAGTCGCCATCACTGTCTCTGACATAAAAAGATTTTGGACTTGCGCCTGTATTGCTGTGAATGCTGTCCCAGACTCCGCAGTCATCATTGAATGAAGATCGTTTGTTTTAAATACGTTTGTGGGTGTTATCGCCATTAATCATAACAAAATAAACATTAGATTTCAGGCCAGGTGGAATTTTGTTGATACCCTTGACAGTGTTTGTTAATAAATCAATAACTTTATTAGTTTCAAGGAATTTTTTTTCTAATATTCCTACATTTCCGACTTCAACGTCAGTAGTTTTCTCTGAATAATTTGCGCTATTTTTTTCATAGTTTTCATCGACATGAATGACAGTATCAGCTGGACCTGCTTTTGCAAGTTTTATGACACAGTCGTATTTGCTCGCTAAATTAGACAGAGTTTTGTCACCAGACATTAATAATGATTGGTCTACATCACCATCTTGACCATGATTATGATCGTCACCATAATTATCATGGTCATCACCATCATGATCATAACTATGATTCTCACCATAATCATCATGATCGCCACCATAACCATGATAATGATCATCATTTTCCCCTTCTCGATCATCATCATCATCATCATCAACAACGATCGTTAGTGTCACATTAAACTCATTGTAAGAATCGTCATTAAAACATGTTCGGTCAATGTCTACCTCATGAGCAACAGTCACGAAAATGTTATCTGACCTAGTTCTGAAAAGCGGTACGAAATGGTTCGGATTGAAAGCCCGTGAATCAAAGTGGCACAAAGTCCACATTAGTGTTAATTCGGAATGCATATCCTTTACTCCCCTACCAATGATTCTACGATTATAGGGTTCTGAAGATATGTATGAATCAACCTGTGGCGGATAGTACGAATTCAAAGTTTTTCCCAATACCGCACTAAGAGCGTTAATGTGTGCCAGCTCATAATAAGTATTAATTGTGATTGCATCCTTGACTAAAGCATTGATATTGGTCCGAAACAAGCGTTGATCGTTGAAAAGGTTCTCATTACTGTAATAGTCCAGATGTTCAATTATTTCTAAAGCAACAAGCAATCTCAAGAGAATGTGGTTGTCTTCGGTATTTGAAATTAATAAACTGACAGTACAAAAAAGACAGTTGCCATCGCCTACTGATTGTAACGGACATTTTTGTGTTGAAACTACTGGATGGTATGCACGCAGAATTTGTATTGAAACTCGATCACTTTGATGGTCAGCGGTGGTAATGGTATTTGGTTCTAACTGGACTTTGTACGTCTTGAGAAGTTGGTGTTTGGTCTGTGCAAAGTTTAACAACGCTGCATGATTGTTGTTTTTGTTGGTTTCGAGAAGTCTGAAATCAACGGTTCTGCCATGAATCGACTGACTGCCATGAATTGACTGCCATGAATTGACTGACTGACCGACCGACCGTCCGACCGACCGACTGACTGACCGACCGACTTCCGTTTTCAGAAAACCTCATCACACTGTTAATACGATAAACAAGCAATACACTGTAAATCCATTATAACACGATCCGTTATAACGCTGTATCCAATATAATGCGGGAGGTGCTTGGATCCCGTTTTTTCTCCAACCTTCCATGTAATGCAACAACTTCATGTATTCTCAGAAAACTTCAAAGATGGCGGCGCTCACAGCTTGATTGCGGTATTCAACAGTCCGTTTAACCGATTTTAATTCCTTAGAGGTTAAACGACACTCGGCAGGCAATTGGTGTAAATTTGTTGTGTAATGTCAATAAAGGTGTGAAAAACTAGCGTGTCAGTGTTTATTGTTCCGTATCAGGGTGGTTCCATGCGCTATAAATGCGGTATAATTATGGTACCCGTATACTGGTAATTGTCAAATTAAAGTTAATTAAAAGTTAATGTGTATAAACTATATCTGTGTTATCGTTTAATATATGCTTTACATGCTTGATAAATAAAAAAGATCTTTCTGTATGTTTAATCTTTCATTACGTGTGAGAGAAATTAATTTAATAATCCAGACGATTTATTTACATGCAAAGGCCGAGTAATTGTTAACAGAAATTCAGTTTCATTTTTGCCTGGTTTCAGAAAGTCCCCGTGAAGCACGTTTTTTACATGACTGTGTATGATGCAATAAAACATTTCTATGTCACGTATTGCATTTAATCTAATTTTAAATTCGCTGTCCATTGGTCAGAACCGTACCTTATGAATGCTCTATCCCATAATGCACTGTACTCTTTACACTTGGGAATAATGCGTAGGCATATGCTCGTGTTAACGGATTTATTAAAACACATTTATCGTCATAACATGTCAGGATCATTTGTGGTAATTATTTCGGATTATCAGATATATATGCACACTATAAAAGCGGTATGTATAAAGTTATCGATACGATTCGCTTATATGCATGTATTGGAGAATGACAACACAGCATGGCAATTAAAAGGGACCAATACCGTACCTGTACCAATAAATGCGCTCAGAAATTATAACGTGGATCCGTTTATAACGCGGTCGTGTTGATTTGACCCCGTCAATTGCGTAATAAAGGATCTGTAGTGTACCCCCTACCCAGGGTGATTTTCTTTAAATAATACTGATAAAGTAACATACAAAAATGAAAATACTAAGCAACGAACACTATTTTATCGCGCAATATGAATGCAAGAAATTAAATAAGGCCCTCTTAGCAATTTATTTTTCTGTACTTTATGATTTTATACTGATCATATAGAGGTCAATTCCTGATTCCGAACGCTTAATTGGTCGTTCTCGGATCAGGTACATGTTAAAAGTACCCCGTGAACTCAACACTCCATTAACCATTACATACGTACACATAAAAAATAAAAAAGGCAAGTGTGGTTTCCCTAATTACAATTTCATACGGCTACAATTAGTGTTGTGATAATGCATTTTCAAGAGGAAGCTACTACTACACTGCCGAGTGATGCGAGTGAAGTGTTTTATTATTGAATAATTGGTATTATCTTGTTTGTTTCACTCTATTTTTTTTCCATTCAATAAAATCACAGTGTCGTCTCTATCGAAGGTTTATTCAATTAAAACGCCAACGGCGCTAGAAATCGTTGTATTTCAAATTCGGAAACCATATTAAACCGGGGCATTGTACACTATTTATTAGCAACCTGCTGCGGTAATTCTTATCTTATCTTATCAGTTAAATACACAGACAGCTTGCAACTGTACTGGAAACAGTGGATAACTGCCAAAATGATTGATGGCATTTATTGTTTTAACATTTAAATAATTTCACAATAAACTTGTACATTTCAATGAGCCTAGTTTTAAATATAGGAATAAATACATTTGCATTTACTGACTCTTGATACATCCAACATCTACAACACTGGTATTTTGAAGCAAGTCCCGTACTTATCCAATTGTTACATCGAATTATATTTTCAGCACCGTTTCTCATATACCATAGTGAACGATATAATATTCAACAATAGGTTAACAGGAACATGCAAGTCTTTGGAGATTGAAAAAAGCGACCCATAGCCATTACGCCTTAATCTTATAAAGTTTGAGTAGTTTGTATAAATGCCACTTGATAGTACAATGACGAAAAAAAACTAAATGATTGAACCATTTCTGTTTGCTCATTAATATGAAAAAATTGACTGGTTTGACTTATTTCAACCATTTTATATATGACTACTTTTTTACTACATTGACTTTCAGCTTTCATCGATGGAAAAATATACAGCATCATCTGCAAATAGTAAAAAATAAATAGATAGCTGGTCTAACGTTATTTTGTTTGATACGTTATTGACTGACTGACGTTTATTACTACTCCCTACGTCATAAATGTCGTAATCAGTTGAATGAAAATAAAAGTACAGAAAGCTGGTTTGGTAATAAATTTAGGCGAAGGAACCAAATATAATGATATGTAATATAAACGATAACACACGGCTGAGCTGGGCCGGCCGTCTATAATCGGCCCTAGCCGCATAATGGCCCTCGGGCCGTTATGACAGCATGCGGGCCGATAATAGACGTCTGGTCCAGCTCAGCAGTGTGTTATTGTCCAAATATTACATAGTGTTACTATAAATAGTAACAAAATGACGTCGCCAGCGGGCCGTTATTCGTATCTAGCTGGCTGAT
This sequence comes from Dreissena polymorpha, assembly GCF_020536995.1. Taxonomy (NCBI): domain Eukaryota; kingdom Metazoa; phylum Mollusca; class Bivalvia; order Myida; family Dreissenidae; genus Dreissena; species Dreissena polymorpha. The sequence continues at coordinate 46,107,625 of NC_068355.1, read as the reverse complement.
ATAAATTATACCAGCCCCCCGGGCCAATTTTTTATATCAGAAAAGAATCGGATCGCGCGACGTCAACTGAACAATATGGCGTCTACATTCAGTCTTTTTCATGGTGAATAATAAAATTAAGGCACAAATCAATGAACTAATTAAAAAAAGGTAATTAAACGTAGCACACAATTGAAATAATAAAAAAAATGATTGCAAGTGAAAGTATAACTGTACTGTTGATTAGACTGATGACTGAGCTTTAAGTTAAACAGGAGTCGTTCAACATCAAAATTTAGATCTAGTAAACGTTTCTCTTACCCTTATTACAACTTTAATCCAATGCTTATAATTAAAAAAATACAACAATATGCACTTCCATTTTCTGTTTTGCTCCATCCCTTTATCTAAATTTATTTCAAACTTCACTTTTTGAAACGTTTTACGAAATCAAATGACTGCTCGGAGTGATTTATTTTAATCCTCTTGAAGTTTCCAGATATACATTACAAACACACAATCCGAAATACGTTTTGGATGCGTTCAAAACTTTTTTAAATAAATATTTTACTATTAAATAAACTACAACATTTGAATTGTTGTCACTAAAATCCAGAGTGTCTATAGCTTAAAGCAATGTGTTGCGTCACATAAATTACGTCACACAAGATAGCTACGTCTTGAATGTCATAATCAGTTGAATGAAAATAAAAGTACGGAAAGTTGGTTCAGCAATAAATTTAGGCGAAAGAACCAAATATAATGATATGTAATATAAATGATAACACACGGCTGAGCTGGGTCGTCCGTCTATAATCAGCCCTAGCCGCATAATGGTCCTCGGTCCAAAGGCCCTCGGGACGTAATGATGGCATGCGGGCCGATAATAGATGTCCGGCCCAGCTCAGCCATGTGTTATTGTCTAAATATATTGAAACATCGTATACAAGAAGTCACATGTGTACCCATTATCACGAAACTGGTCTGAACGTTTGTTCTTCTTTTTAATAATTTGAAAAAATATGAAAATGACATGGTTAAGGAAAATTGTTTAATGTATTGAAAAAATGTTTCCAACTAGTATATTCTCTGTTTGATGTGAAGAAAATGATTAGTTTAGGAAAAAATTACATCGAAAAAATAATGATAAGTTTAAAAATTGTTTTTGGAGAGATTTCCTTACATGTTACATTGAGTATATTAATAAACAAAATGTCAGTAAGTGTGAAGATATCATTGATATGCCTTTATTTTATAACCACAATTTTAAGATAGGCATGAACATTATATATAATAAAAATATGTATGATAGGAGAATTAGATATGTAAGAGATATTTTTTGCACTTCTGGAGAATTTTTAAAACAATCTGTATTAGAAAATCTCATTGGTGTTAAAATTAACTTCCTTTTTATGAAGGTTTAATCAGAACTGTTAAGGCATTTATCAGATTATCAGGACTTCCATTTATAAAAAAGCCAAATATACAATGTGCATTTATATCATGTTACTTAAATAACATAGTTTTTGGGTATAATCAAAACAAACTTGCGTATCAATGTTTTGGCTATAATACAGATATACCCACTTGCCATTCAAAATGGAATACAATTTTTAATAACGTTGAATGGACAAAAGTGCATGGTGGTTCCAGACAAGAATTGTTCACAGAATCTTAGGAACCAAATCTTTGTTATTTAAAATGAACATTGTTCATGACAATTTATGTTCTTTCTGTAATGAAAATGAAGAAACCAGATTACATATATTCTGGGACTGCATTTTCACAAAGAGTATTGTAAATTATGTTGTAGAATTTTTAAAATCACATAATGTGCAAAAATGTACTGAGATTTCATGTCAAACAATGTTATTTGGGTGTTCAAGTATTAACATATCTGATATTAATATTCTTATTCTTGAAATTAAAAAGTATATATTTGTATGACAGAGAAAGGGTCAATTATACCTTCAATAAGGGGGCTGAATAATTATTTTTGTGTATCATATGAAATTCAATCTAATACAAAATATCAAGAAAAAGAACTACCAAACTGGTTAATTGTAAAACTTTTTGTCGATCAATATAATATACTGTTATTGTAAATTGTGTTGTTTGCTAAAAATAATGAATACCATGGTCTTTTGATTAACGTTTTAAATTGTCTGAAGTCAAAATGTTTGATTTAAGTTTATAATTTTCTGAATTCCGAATATTTTTCCTTTTTTGTATCACAACATGGCATTTGTGTATGGGTCTGTGTGTGTGTGAACTGTATGATTGTGTCTATATAATAGAATGCATGGTTTTTATTTACCTCTTTTATATCAACCAAGTTGAATTGTTAAAAACTGTATTGTATACTAACAAAATAACATGTCAACTAACAATACATTTTGTAATATATGGAGGTGAATAAACGCTATGAATTCAAAAAAAAAAAATAAAAAAAAATGAAAATGGTTCATTTAAATACCTGGCTGCCAGGAAGTGATGCAATTTTCCTGGTCCATGTATTACATGATGAAAAGTAATGTGAGTTCCAGCCTTTTGTTTGATTATTTCAAACAGACAGCCAGGAACCATCTCTTTGCCAAATGTTCAATCTTTGTCAGAACATTTTATTCCAATAATGTCTTTGCTCAATAAAATCTGTGTTAAATCCCTAAAATAGGGGTAAAAAGCTAGACTAGAAGTCACATTTATTACACAACGATCACAAAAAGCAGATCAGACCAGTAAAGTTTCTTTGGGTCTGAGGTGAGTCTGCTGCAGGGCCTCTTGATTTTTAATGTCTGTTATAAGACTTCAGACTTCGACATTTGTTGAATATTGATTTCATGGATTATCAAAAAATCACAAAATCTACAAAAACTACTGTCCTACAAATTACATTGGCTTCACAGACTATCTCTTTGAGTTGATATTTACGTGATTGTTGATTCTTTCAGTGTTTTCCGCACTGCTGAATCAACAAAGGGACTGTTTGATGAGGAAGATGATCTGTTTGGGTCTTTTCAACCATCCACACAGAAACCAAAACAAGAGGTAATGATTTTGTCCTCCTCTGAATAAACTCCCAGTGCCTCGTCTTCTAAAAGACTCTTTGCATATAAGGCATGTCCAATATTATTTGTCCACATACATTTTGTACTGAATAAACTCTGTCATATTATTAAGTTTTTCATTACAATCTTGTAACCATCTTAATAATAATATTTAATTATTATGCCTACTTATGTCTTTGGAACATTTAAAAGACGTTTTAATGAGACATTCTCACTCAACCCAGAACTGCTGCCTTTCTTTTGGTGCTCATAGTCTGTGCAATGTTGTTGATATTGGCTTGATGGTCAGTGCAATGATTTTGATCCAGGTTGCTTGTTCCTGCAGGACACCAAGAGCAAGTCTAAGAAGCCTGACGTGTTACTCAGTGATGAGTAGGACCTGTTTGGGGCTGGGTCGCCAACAAAACATCCCATGTAAGTCACCCACCCACCCACCCCTGATCATGCTGTCATTGCATGTGTAGTACAGCAAATTTAAGGAGCTACTAAAAATAAAAAATAAACGTCTTTTGCTGAAAGGTCTCACATGAAGTAGTGCCTTTCTGAGTGTTTTCACAGTCAATCCAATCTTGACCATCCATGATGGATCACCTCATTTTACAGAAAATGAAGGCTTTTGCTTTATTTACTGCTTTGGAACTGGATTTACCCAGAGTATTAATCGTCTTGTTTAATACTGGTTGTACCCTGACAGTTCTAGGGTTAACAAAGATATATATGAGCCTTGTTCTGGGAAAACTGGGCTTCATGCATGTGCATAGTGTCGTCACAGCTTAGCCTATGCAGTATGCGCAGGCTAATCAGGGACAACACTTTCCTCCCTTAATGGATTTTTTATGTCCCCCAGTCTATACTGGGGGACATATTGTTTTTGCCATGTCCGTTTGTTGGTTTGTTTGTTGGTTTGCACAAACTTTAACATTGGCCATAACTTTTGCAATATTTAAGATAGCAACTTGATATTTGGCATGCAATTGTATCTCATGGAGCTGAACATTTTGAGTGGTGAAAGGTCAAGGTCATCCTTCAAGGTCAAAGGTCAAAAAAACTTTTTTTGTTTTTTCATGTGTATCTCATCGACCTGCACATTTGGAGTGGTGAAAAGGTCAAGGTCAATGATGACCTTCAAGGTCAAAGGTCAAAAAAACAAAATCCAAGCACGTTGGCCATAACTTTTGCAATTGTGAAAATAGCAACTTTATATTTGGCATGCATGTGTATCTCATGGAGCTGCACATTTTGAGTGGTGAAAGGTCAAGGGAATCTTTCCAGGTCAAATATATTTTTAAATAATGTTATATCTAATATTGAAGATGCATGTGTTTTCAAATTTGATAATTACAAATAGTGGCAATCTTTTGGAAGTAAACAGTTCAGTGAAATGTGGGATATGTTTATTTTTATGTTAGTGTTTTTCCCAGGCCATTTTAGCGTGGCGAAAAGCCACGCCGCCCTCCCGGATCGCCACTCTGCCCTTTTCAAAGGCAAATTTCGCCACGCGCCCTTCTTTTCAAAGGCAAATTTCGCCACCGGCCCTTATCGATAACATCTTTATTGCCTTACGATCTAACTTGGTCCGCAAAATCAGCGTCCTTGATTGTGACGCTCCGACTGTGCTTGATTTACTCGAGAGACGTCAACGTCTAATCGACTATATTAATTGAGCAGATTTAATCTATTACAGTGCTCGATTTATAGGTAGGTCTTACTGACTGCTCCAAAGCTGTGAATTAGTCATGCGTGAATAACCCCGTGTCAGTATCAATCGATAATGCCGGAGGCTTTGTTTTACCAAGCGCACTTTTCGGTCGGCAATGTGTATTCCTCCACGATAAAATTATTACTTCGGAGACTTTTGATGAAAAACTCGATGTTATTCTCGTGGCAATTGTGCATTGCATGCATTATTCAGTTATATCAAAACATATATTTTTACGCATAATTACATTTAAAATCACAAACAAATTTATTCTTTATCGTTTTCGTCTTCAAGATAATTAGATCTAATTATTGAAATAATTACTGAGACGTATACTAATTTAACAAGATGCGAATCGCGTATACGATTTAACGTTGCTATGCGCACCTGTCGCTTACATCATTTGACATTTTATTAACATGGCGGACTATACAGAATTAAATTGTGACTCGGCAAAAATGGCAAATAACGTTGTAAACAATCGAATTAACGATGGAGATTATACATTAAGAAAAAATGTATGAAATGTCTGTGATAATCAACGACGCATAAAAATGTATTAGATAGCAACAACATTATTTATTTATTTGTAATCTACTCGGTGGATGTATGTCACGTCAACGAGTGTTTGCATATTGTTAGCGATCAATTTACTCGCAATATTATTTTAAACATCTGTCAAGATTAATGTTAGAAAAAGGGATAAGACAAACATGGTTTCATTTTTATGTTAGTGGATCTGTGTATAATCAGATTCATATGCATATATTGCTTTATTATGTTTGTCGTGCTGTACAGTTTATTGAAACAGCATGGAACTTAAATGTACATTGCAAGGCAAATATATAAATATAAATCATAGTAAGTTAAATACATCTATTACCATTAAATGTGCTTGTTTATATGTTATTTAGTCTTCAACTGCTTCTGATGCGATTACATGTTTCCCCGTAATTCAGGTATTCAGGGAACGTTTTTGCCCTTTTTTGCCTAAACTGCGCGCTAAAATGCCCTTTTGGAAAGTAATGCGCCATGCCCCTTTGCCCTCCTGGAAAAAAACACTATATGTCCCCCAGTCTATACCAGTTTTTGACCTGTCTGTTTGTTGGTTTGTTTGTTTGCGTCAAACTTTAACATTTGCCATTACTTTTGCAATATTGAAGATAGCAACTCGATATTTGGCATGCATGTGTAGGGGACATAGTGTTTCACAAACACATCTTGTTAGTTTTAAGAAAGTCTCTTCAAAACAAAAATCTAGTTAAGGAGATGGGTGTTGTCCCTGATAAGCCTGCATGGACTGCGCAGGCTAATCTGGGATGACACTTAACGCTCATGACTTAAGCCCAGTTTTCCCAAAATGATGCTCATATTGTACTTGCCTCCCCCAGATGCAGGGGCAGTGTCCATCTTTCAAGGAGGTGTTGATGTGTTTGCTAAACCACCAGCACAGGTAGGGCAGGCTTCATGCTTTGGTATTCCTTGTCGTGGGCTAGTAATTTAACCAGTGCGTAACTTAAAGCACTCTAGGTCTTTAAGGTTTGAGTCAAGTTTGAAATTTTTCAGAATAAAGCTTTTTGTTATCAGAATAAAATTTGGAACATTACCGATTGGCTATTTCGGAGGGATGTAACGAATTCATTCTTATATGATACTCGCTGATATTCCTGTAGACAAAGGGGACACTTTTCATTATATGACTGCAAATTAAATCAACATGATACTCACTAATTTTCCTGTAGACCAAGGAAACACTAATTATCCTGTAGACGAAGGAAACACTAATTTTCCTGTAGACAAAGGAAACGCTATTATCATGTAGACGATTAGGAAACACTAATTTTCCTGTAGACAAAGGAAACACTAATTATCCTGTAGACGAAGGAAACACTTATTGTTCTGTAGACAAAGGAAACACTTCCCAATGTAAGACTGCCCATTAACTCAATCAATCGCAGTCCCTTACCTGAGCTTAGCACAGTAGTAACACTTAAAGTCTCATTTTAATTGTATAAAATATTTATCAGATCAAGTACTTATCAAGTTTTCCCATTTTAATTGTATGGCAAATAAACCACTTTTCATAATTTTGATGCTTTGCTAATACCCTCGCTATTTGATTCCTTTGCAACAATAACCTGTCTTACATATTTGTTACAAAATGTTTTGAAGAATCCTAATTTGGAAGTACCTACCTAAATTTGTAGTTGATCAGTCAGTAATACTATTCATTTCCTATCGTTGAATCTGTCCTTTATTATAGGAATATGTTGATCATAAATATATATTTGCTTTAAGCTAAAAATACACTAATAATAAACATTTGTTGTAAGATCTTTGATGAGGATCCAGGATCTAACGTTATTGTTTATTGGCCCCAAAGAATTATAAATTGAAAACTTTTTTTAGTTTGTAAAAGGAAAATTGTTTTCTAATTAGTACCCCTCTATCAACAATAACTACAATATTAACAAAAATGTACAAAGTGTTCACAGTTGTCTACGTGATCTAGTGATGTGTTTGGTGGACAAATCAGAAATATTTTAACCAAACATGTACAACTCCACTAGTGACCATTTCTACGCATAAACCGTGTTTATGATGTAAATAGAGAACAACTGTTTACGTGAATATTTAATCAACATTTCCATAATACACACTGTCAATAATATGTGCTTATTGTAGGATGATTTAAAGATCGTTTTGAAATCAGGGATGCAAGAGGTTAACCGGTTAACCTACTGAAACAATAAGTTAACCATGCAGTTACATTTTTCGGAAAATGTAAACCGTTTTTTTTATTATGCTTTTTTCATGGAATATATCGTACGATTAAATTTTTGCGCGCGAAAAACTGCCAACTTACGTTTGCGTTAATAACCAGTTAAAGTTGAAGGTTAACCGGTTAATTTTTTTTCTGTAACCTGTTGCATCCTTATTTGAAATTCAAGTGCAAGTATGTTTCTTTCAAACTTTTTTGAAAACCTAAACGAAAAACTGTTAATATTATGTGTATTTTCATGCAGGAATGTGTGAGTCACTAATATACACCTGAAAAGCATAGCAAACTTTACAAGCTACAAAACCATACTGCATGAACTTTGAGCGACATGCAGTGTATCAGTATGTGTGTGTCAGCAGACTGGCAGTCCCAGGGTAGAGAGGTCCCACCCGCCCCCTACCCAGTCTTTTCGCCCTGTTTGATGATGATGACTCAGCAGAGAGAGATCTGTTTGGTGGCCCAGCAGACAGGCAGCCTCCCCTACCTCACAGGCAGGGATCATATTTTCCCGCAACATCAATCGGTCCGGATATAAATGGGGAAAAGTATCCGAAAATGTATATCCGAAATCATGACAAATTACGTTAAAATATATACTATTGATTTTGCCATTCATGAAGGTGGTATTATACATGTACAAGAAAAATTCCCTTAGGCATTTTTTTAAAAACGGAACGAGTTTTCTCAACTGGTTTTATCATTTTGTATTTTATTGTTGTTTCGTGTGCTGTTTTATCAGACTTTTTTCATCGTTGTCAATATTATTAATCTGTGTAAGTCTATACCGATGTTTTTAATTTTTGTCGACTCGATAATAGCTCACAAACATGCACTGAACCAAACAAATGTCTGTGCGTAGGTTGGCTACTGACAACAACAACCAAATATTTAATAAATAATTTGTTGTCAAATAACCCACGGACGATAGTTTAGATGCGTAGGGATTTAATCACGAGAGCGAAGCATTTGAAACCACGCATCTAATTTTCCGGTCGTGAATTATTCAACAACAAAGTATAAAGTACACGAATTATTTCGATTCTAACACGGTTTTACTAAAGATTAATTCAATGTATATTATTTTTCTTGTGTACTATTTTATGTGAAGTTCCGCCCATAAAAATAACTTTCGGCTGTTCTGTCGATCAGATCCGCGACTTTCATTCATATTATATTACCGGATTATTACGCTGGTGGAAAATGAATCGGCATGTTTTGTTTAGTTACGGCGCGTGCATTCAGACGCGTCTTTTCGGATGCGTCTTTAATCCGCTGTTCACAAGTTTTTAGCCGGATTTTTTTCGAAAAAATCTCGGCTTATAGATTGATGTTGTCGGGCGGGCGGGCGGGCGGGCGGGCGGGCGGCGTGCTCGAAAATGTTAAAGTTCTTATTTCATGGTATAACTTTGGTATGCTTGGACCTAGAGTCTTCAAACTTGACATGAAGGTTGGCCAGGATTAACAGATGACCACTGGTCATTTCAAGGTCATTCATTTGAAGGTCAAGGTCACTGTGACCTTCAATATAAAAAATGTTAAAGTTGTTAAAACTTTGGTATGCTTGGACCTAGAGTCTTGAAACTTGACATGAAGGTTGGCCATAACTAGTTAGTAACCACTGGTCATTTCAAGGTCATTCATTTGAAGGTCAAGGTCACTGTGACCTTGAATGTAAAAATGTTAAAGTTCTTATTTCATGGTATAACTTTGGTATGCTTGGACCTAGAGTCTTCAAACTTGACATGAAGGTTGGCCAGGATTAACAGATGACCACTGGTCATTTCAAGGTCATTCATTTGAAGGTCAAGGTCACTGTGACCTTCAATATAAAAAATGTTAAAGTTGTTATAACTTTGGTATGCTTGGACCTAGAGTCTTGAAACTTGACATGAAGGTTGGCCATAACTAGTTAGTAACCACTGGTCATTTCAAGGTCATTCATTTGAAGGTCAAGGTCACTGTGACCTTGAATGTAAAAATGTTAAAGTTCTTATTTCATGGTATAACTTTGGTATGCTTGGACCTAGAGTCTTCAAACTTGACATGAAGGTTGGACAGGATTAACAGATGACCACTGGTCATTTCAAGGTCATTCATTTGAAGGTGAAGGTCACTGTGACCTTCAATATAAAAATGTTAAAGTTGTTATAACTTTGGTATGCTTGGACCTAGAGTCTTGAAACTTGACATGAAGGTTGGCCAGAACTAGTAAGTAACCACTGGACATTTCAAGGTCATTCATTTGAAGGTCAAGGTCACTGTGACCTTGAATGTAAAAATGTTAAAGTTGTTATAACTTTGGTATGCTTGGACCTAGAGTCTTGAAACTTGACATGAAGGTTGGCCAGAACTAGTAAGTAACCACTGGACATTTCAAGGTCATTCATTTGAAGGTCAAGGTCACTGTGACCTTGAATGTAAAAATGTTAAAGTTCTTATTTCATGTTATAACTTTGGTATGCTTGTACCTAGAGTCTTCAAACTTGAAATAAAGATTGGCCAGTACTAGAAGATGACCACTGGTCATTTCAATGTCATTCATTTGAAGGTCAAGGTCACTGTGACCTTAAATGTTAAAATGTTAAAATTGTTATAACTTTGGTATGCTTGGACATAGAGTCTTCAAACTTGACACGAAGGTTTGCAAGCACACTTAGATGACCACTGGTCATTTCAAGGTCATTCATTCTAAGGTCAAGGTCACTGTGACCTTGAATGTAAAAATGTTAAAGTTCTTATAACTTTGGTAGGTAAAAATGTTAATTCAAGTTCATATTTGTGACCTTAAATGTTATTGTTGTTCATGTATATGCATGCATCCAAAACATAACACAAGGTTTGCTCATGCCTTGAAAAGTACTTACATTTCATTTTGACCTTTGAACAATATTTCAGTAATTTAAGTATTGCATTGACAAAAACACGAAAGGTACTTTCCTGTCATTTAAATAAAAAATCCGGCTTCAATGCGGTCATCTCCGACCGCGGAACTCTTGTTGATTCATGGTCTGACGTGCAATAAACCGGTCCTGACCGGTTTAGAGACTGCAGCGAATGGTTTATGACACCTAATCGAGATAAGAATGTCATTAGGGTGTGTTAGCATGTACACTGTGTAATCGATTTCATGACATGGGAATTTAAATAGCAAACAGAATCGGACCGACTGTTTGGGATTTTCAATCGGTCTTTCATGACCCCAATCGGTCTAGGACCGACAAAACCGAAAAAAATATGATCCCTGCTCACAGGTATACACTCCCTCACCCACCTCACAGTTATACACTCCCCTACCCACCTCACAGGTATACATTCCCCCAGCCACCTCACAGGTATACACTCCCCCAACCATCTCACAGTTATATACTCCCCCACTGACCTCACAGGTATACACTCTCCCACCCACCTCACAGGTATACACTCCCCCACCCACCTCACAGGTATACACTCCCCCACCCACCTCACAGGTATACACTCCCCCACCCACCTCACAGGTATACACTCCCCCACCCACCTCACAGGTATACACTCCTCCACCCACCTCACAGGCATACACTCCCCCACCCACCTAACAGGTAAACACTCCCCCACCCACCTCACAGGTATTCACTCCCACCCACCTCACAGGTATACACTCCCCCACCCACGTCACAGGTATACACTCCCCCACCCACCTCACAGGTATGCACTCCCCCACTCACAGAATAGCCCAATTTATTGTCCCCTACCGGATTCACCGGAGGGGACTTATGGTTTGTGCTCTGTCTGTCTGTCTGTCAGTCAGTCTGTCTGTCTGTCAGTCAGTCTGTCACACTTTTCTGGATCCTGCGATAACTTGAAAAGTTTTTCATATTTTTTCATGAAACTTGAAACATGGATTGATGGCAATATGCACGTTATTTCATTTCGTTCCTACGTAAAAAAATCTGGTTGCTATTGCAACAAATATAAAAAAATATATAAAAATCTGACAATGGTGGAGCCGGTATGGGACATAATTGCTTGGCAATAGTCTTGTTATTATTATTTTTATTTGTACGCTCCCCATAAATATAATATATATGGGGCGCATATAGTTGCCAGTTTGTCCTTCTGTCACACTTCCTTCACACATTTTTATTAGTGTCTCATAGTGCCTTAAATATTTTACCGATCTCTTACATATTTGGCATGTAGGTACAAGGTCAAGGTCAGCGAGGCTTATAAGAGATTTTCTCAAGGTCACATTGTTTTCCACACAATTTACCCATATATCGACAAAGCATCATCGGGGAGCATCTATCAGTTTTACTGATATCCTTGTTTTATGAGTTATTGCCCTTTGTTTAAAATTACTTATGAAAGCTTCTGTGAGCAATTCCCTCCTATATTTTGCATGCGATTTTCATCAGACTTTAAAAGAATACTTGGGCAAGTGCTACAGCTCGTATTATCAAGGTTTTGATTGTTTTATTTGAGTAATTGCTCTTTGTTTAAAATTATATACAAAAGCATTTTGGTGCAACTCCTACAATTTTATTGTAATTTTCAACTTTTACAGAATGATTATTTCCCATTGCTTCAGTGCATATGGATATTGTTTCAGGATGGATTAAAAAAAAAAGTTATTGCCCTTTGTTAAAAATAACAGAAATTTTTTGTGGAACACCTACATTTTGCGTGGATTTTAGGCAAAACTTGTACAGATTAATTATCTGCGAGTGATACAGCGCATGATTACTATTCTTTAGGAGTTATTACCCTTTGTTCAAAATAACATCTTAAAGCTGCTAGCGAATCTCCTCCAACATTTTGCAGGAAATTAGTGCTACAGGGTAAATTGTCAAGGTTTCAAGTTTTTAGCTCCACAGGCCAGAGGCCAGCGGGTCTTATGTCATGGTCCTGTGTCCGTCATGCGTGCGTGCGCGCGTTAACTTTTTCTTCAAACATCTTCTTCTCCTAAACTACTGGTCCAATTCTGATGAAATTTCTCAGAGATGTTCCTGGGGTGAACTTCTTTCAAATTTGTTCAAACTTTGCCCCTGGGGTCAAATTTGACCCTGCCCTGGGGGTCACAAAAGTGAAAATTTGCTTATATAAGGCCTATTTTCTGAAAACTTTAAAAATCTTCTTGTCCATTACCATTGGGCCTAGGGCTACCAAATTTGGTATGTAGTGACATCTAATAGTCCTCTACCAAATTTCTTCAATATATTCCCCTGGGGTCAATTTGACCCTGCCCCGGGGGTCACAAAAATGAACATATGCTTATATAAAGCCTTTTTTGTGCAAACTTTAAAAATCTTCTTGTCCTTAACTGTAGGGCCTTAAAAGGGCTACCAAATTCGGTATGTAGTGACATCTAATAGTTCTCTACTTAGTTTGGTCAAATTATGCCCCTGGGGTAAAATTTGACCCTGCCCCAGGGGTCACAAAAATGAACATACGCTTAAATAAGACCTATTTTGTGCAAACTTTAAAAATCTTCTTGTCCATAACCGTATAGCATAGGGCTACCAAATTTGATATGTAGTGACATCTAATAGTCCTCTACCAAATTTTTTCAAATTATGCCCCAGGGGTCAAATTTGACCCTGCCCCAGGGGTCACAAAAATGAACATTTGCTTATATAAGGCCTATTTTGTGAAACTTTAAAAATCTTCTCGTCCGTAACCGTAGGGCCTAGGGCTACCAAATTCGGTGTGTAGTGACATCTAATAGTTCTCTGCTTAGTTTGTTCAAATTATTCCCCTGGGGTCAAATTTGACCCTGTCCCGGGGGTCACAAAAATGAACATACACTTAAATAAGGCCTATTTTGTGCAAACTTTAAAAATCTTCTTGTCCATAACCGTATGGCATAGGGCTACTAAATTTGGTATGTAGTGACTTCTAATAGTCGTCTACCAATTTTTTTTAAATTATGCCCCTGGGGTCAAATTTGACCCTGCCCCAGGGGTCACAAAAATGAACATATGCTTGTAAAAAGCCTATTTTGTGCAAACTTTAAAAATCTTCTTGTCCATAACCATAGGGCCTAGGGCTACCAAATTCGGTATGTAGTGACATCTAATAGTTCTCTACCTAGTTTGTTCAAATTATGCCTCTGGGGTCAAATTTGACCCTGCCCCGGGGGTCACAAAAATGAACAAACGCTTAAATAAGGCCTTTTTTTGTGCAAACTTTAAAAATCTTCTTGTCCATAACCGTATGGCATAGGGTTACCAAATTTGGTATGTAGTTACATCTAATAGTCCTCTACCAAGTGTGTTCAAATTAAGACCCTGGGATCAAATTTGACTGTTCCCCAGAGGTCACAAAATTGAACATATGCTTAAATTGGGGCTATTTTATGCAAACTTTAAAAATCTTCTCGTCCATAACCATTGGGCCTAGGGCTACCAAATTTGGTATGTATTAAAATCTTAAAGTTCTCTACCAATTTTTTTCAAATTATGCCCCTGGGGTCAAATTTGACCCTGCCCCGGGGGTCACAAAAATTGACATATGCTTAAATAAGGCCTATTTTGTGCAAACTTTAAAAATCTTTTTGTTCATGATTATAGAGCCTAGGGCTACTAAATTTGGTATGTAGTAACATCTAATAGTCCTCTTCCAAATTTGTTCAAATTAATCCCCTGGGCTCAAATTTGACCCTGCCCCAGGGGTCACAAAACTGAACATATGCTTATATAAAGCCTCTTTTGTGCAAACTTTTAAAATCTTCTCGTCCATAACCATTGGGCCTAGGGCTACCAAATTTGGTATGTAGTGACATCTTATAGTTCTCTACCAAGTTTGTTCAAATTATGCCCCTGGGACCTTTTTTTTTTTTTTTTTTTTTTTACTTTTTTTTTTTTTTTCAGATTTTTTTTTCAATATAAGACATACAATGTATACATGTATATGATCATAAAACAAAGTTATACAATGAAGCAGCAATTATGCTAAATTTATCCCTTGAAGGCTCCCATTAAAAAGTTGTTCAAGAAAATTTGATTCGTCAAAAAACATGGCCACAGGAAGTCGTTTTTTAAGGAACTTTTATAAATCTTGTAGAACATGCGTAGATTTGATCTTCAGCATCTAAAAATATGTGAAATAGAAAAAACGACAATATCTTTTGGAGAGATAAATGTACCTATGTTATAAGCAAAGGACCTGTGCAACAATTCCCGGGCTTTTTTAGCTCACCTGAGCGATAGCTCGGGGTGAGCTATTGTGATCACTCAGCGTCCGGCGTCCGTCCGTCCGTCTGTCTGTCTGTAAACAATTTGTAAACATCTTCTTCTACTAAACCATTGAGCCAATTTCAACTAAATTTCATGTGGAGCATCCCTAGGTCATGGGACAAAAGAATTGTTAAAAAAAATTTGATCACATAACCAAGATGGCCGCCATGACCATATATGGTAAAAACCTTAAAAAATCTTCTTGTCAGAAACCGCTCATCAGATTTTCAAAAAATTTCACAGGGATGACCTTTGAAGGCTCCCCTGAAAAAGTTGTTCAAAGAAATTTGATTCGTCAAAAAACATTGCCGCAGCAGCTCGTTAAACTTTGCATGTTTATTCGTTTTTGCCTATTTTGTGAAAACTTTAAAAAATCTTCCACATTTTTTGTCCAATCCTTTCCAAATTTGCACAGTGTCTTTATATCAATGAGGACACGAACCCTACAAAAAATGAGCATTATTGGTCCATGAAGTACAGAATTACCTCCCCTTGAATTGAGAAAATGGTGTTTATGCAATAAAGTCCAAATTTTTCATCCAATTCTTTCCAAACTTGTAAGGATTTAGCATGGTTCAAACAAGGGAAACAACTACGGTTTATGCATGTTCTTTTTATTACAGATTTGCCTCCCTTTAATTCATTCAAAATCTCATTTTACAGCAGAGATTCCAAATCTGACCTGTAAATGAGCCACATATTTACTGCCAGTGCTAGGTTACCTTTTCCCATTTGATCATTCTTAAGTATTGGTCTTGTAATGCTGCTACTGCTTCTGCTACTGCTACTGCTACTACTACTACTACTACTACTCTACTACTACTACTACTACTACTACTACTACTACTTCTACTACTACTACTACACTACTACTACTACTACTACTAATACTACTACTACTACTACTACTACTACTTCTACTACTACTACCACTACTACTACTACTACCACTACTACTACTACTACTACTACTACTACTACTACTACTACTACTACTACTACTACTACTACTTCTACTACTACTACTAGTACTACTACTACTACTACTACTACTACTAGTACTACTACTACTACTACCACCACCACCACCACCACCACCACCACCACCACCACCACCATTACTACTTCTACTACTACTGCCACTACTACTACTACTTTTAACCACTACTACTACTACTACTACTACTACTACTACTACTACTACAACTACTACTACTACTACTACTACTACTACTACTACTACTTCTACTACTACTACTACTACTACTACTACTACTTCTACTACTACTACTACTACTACTTCTACTACTACTACTACTACTACTACTACTACAACTACTATTACTACTACTACTACTACTACTACTACTACTACTACTACTACTACTACTACTACTACTACTACACCACCACCACCACCACCACCACCACCACCACCACCACCACCACCACCATTCACAGTGACAAAAAACGTATTCACACAATGGCTGCTACTACAACTTATAGCCCATATAGGGGGGCATGCATGTTTTACAAACAGCCCTTGTTTCTATGGGATTTTAACCACAACTGTTCATGTTTATCTCCGACACATATTTTTAGGTCACCTGTCATGAAGTGACACGGTGAGCTTATGTGATCGTGTGATGTCCGTTGTGCGTGCCTGCGTGTGTCCGTGCGTCCGTCCGTCAACAATTTGTTTGTGTAGACAGTAGAGGTCACAGTTTGCATCCAATCTTGATGAAATTTGGTCAAAATGTTTATCTTGATGAAATCCGGTTTGGGATTGTATTTGGGTCATCTGGGGTCAAAAACAAGGTCACTAGGTCAAATAATAGAACAACCTTCTATAGACAATAGAGGTCACAGTTTTCATCCAATCTTTATGAAATTTGGTCAGAATGTTTATCTTGATGAAATCTGGGTTGGGATTTTATTTGGGCCATCTTGGGTCAAAAACTAGGTCACTAGGTCAAATAATAGAAAAACCTTGTGTAGACATTAGAGATCACAGTTTTCATCCAACCTTTATGAAATTTGGTCAGAATTCTTGATGAAATCTGGGTGGGATTGTATTTGGGTCATCTGGGGTAAAAATCTAGGTCAAATAAATAGAAAAACCTTGTGTTGACAATAGAGGTCACAGTTTTCATCCAATATTTATGAACTGTGGTCAGAATGTTTATCTTGATGAAATCTGGATTGGGATTGTATTTGGGTCATCTAGAGTCAGGAACTAGGTCACTAGGTCAAATCATAGAAAAACATTGTGTAGACAATAGAGGTCATAGTTTTCATCTGATCTTAATGAGTCAGGTGAGCGATTCAGGGCCATCATGGCCCTCTTGTAATCTGTTTAGTTAACACCGTAGTAACGTTTTCCATATATAAAAATGCTCACCCTTCTAACTTTAAGCGCCCAGTGGGCTGAGGGATAGAAAGAGAAAGTCACATGCTTGAGTACATTTCCAACCCATGCGCATTGCATGCTTTTTTCTCATAAAAAACCAGTGGAGCGATACAGGGCCATCATGGCCCTCTTGTTTGTAATAATTGCCCTTTGTTTCAAATTGCATATAAAAGCTTCTTCTGTGCAACTCTTCCTATATTTTGCATGCCATTTTAGTCAAACTTTTACAGATAAATTATTTCAAAGTACTACAAGGTTTAACAATTGTGTTATTTTTAAGGTGACTTCTTATCACTTGTTTAAAATTGCAACGATTTGAGATCAGAAATTGTTTCCCCTGTTATGTGGTTATTTTCTTTGTTGCTAGGCAACCTTTAACTTCAACTCCACCTCATTGTTGCCAGGTGCAGTAGGGCTAGTGAAGGAGCCAGAACCACTCACCGTCGGCTTTGATGTTCCAGCAAAGGCTCGAACCCTCCACAGTGCTGACAAGGTACACATGACCCAGTGTCTTGATTTTTTACATCTGACTGAACACACGTCCCTGTGTCTTGATAGCATACATATAGACTGACTAGACTCAAATTTTACTTTGGTAATTGTATGGCACTCTAGTCATGATATGGCATTATTGACTGACAAATAACATCAAATCATTAGTTACAAAATTTTATATTATTGCAAACTTTATAAATTCTATCTTGTTTAGCAAGCCTGAGCACATAGAGTGCTCATTGGCAGCTTTTAAGAAACTGTGTTGTTGGTCCTCGGTATGTCCTGGCGTTCCTAAAATTTTTTTTAATAAATTCTATTCTTGAACAGCTGGGCAGATTGTGAGGAAACTTAACAGAAATGATCCTTGGGTGAATCTCTTTCAAAGCTGTTTAAAATAACTCCGGTCCTTGACATCTGTAGGTCAATAAAGTTGATATAAGGTTTTAAAACTGAAAACTTTCAAAATGTTTTTCTCTGAAACCACAAGGGTCAGTGGTTTGATATTTGGTGTGTAACTTGGTCTAGTGGTCTGCTTCTAAGTTTGTTCAAGTCATGCCACTTGAATCCAAACTAGCCATGCCCCAGGGATCACATGATTTATACAGCAGATAAGTTTTGAAATCTCCCTCTATGAAACTGCAAAGGTCAGGGTTTTAATATTTGATGTATGACATTGTTTTGTGGTCCTCTACAATGTTTGTTCAAAGAATGCTCCTGGGGTAAAAAAATGGACCCATCCTGGAGGTCGCAAGATTTATATAGACTTTCATCGTAAATAATATCATATGTAGGTCCTCTGCAACAAATATTTAAAATGTTTTCCTGTGGTCTAAAATGTCCCTTTCCAAGGGGTTAACTGTTGTCCTTAAAGATATATAGTAAAAACTTTAAAAAAAAGCTCTGTAACAGCAAGGTCCACATGTTTGGTATTTGGAAGGTAACGCGATAATTACGATGGTGGTCCTCTACCAAGTTTGCCTAAATCATACCCCGGGGTTAAAACTGGTTCCACTCTTGGGACAAATGATCTTTATAGGCATATTTTGTAAATAACTTTAAAAAATCTTTGTGTCTAAAACCTTTCTGAGATACTCTGAAACTGAGAGTGTCAGGTTTTTTTAATTTGATGTGCAACATTGTATTGTGATCCTTGGCATTTAACAACTTATGGTTATCCTGTACCAAGTCTGTTGAAATCATGTCCCTATGTTTAAAACTGGTCATCCCCAGGAGTAACATTATTAATTAAGAGCAATATAGCAAAGTAACTCAAAAAATATCCCTTTATTAAACCACAAGGCCAAAAGCTTTGATATTTGGTATGTGATATCAGATTGTGGTATGTGACATCAGATTGTGGTATGTGACATCAGATTGTGGTATGTGACATCAGATTGTGGTATGTGACATATGATTAATGTATGTGACATCATATTGTGGTATGTGACATAAGATTGTGGTATGTGACATCATATCGTGGTATGTGACATCAGATTGTGGTATGTGACATCAGATTGTGGTATGTGGCATCAGATTGTGGTATGTGACATCAGATTGTGGTATGTGACATCAGATTGTGGTACTTTACAATGGTATGTGACATCAGATTGTGGTACTCTACAAATATTGTTTAAATCCTTCCTCTGGGATCTCATGATTGATACATACTGTTATAATGAAATAACATTAAATATCTTCTTTGAAACAACAAGGCAAAATAGTGAAGTATCTAGGCTGACCAATTGCACGGACACACGGCCCATGGCACTGTCAGATGATATATTCTCTAGTAAAACAGTAGCGTTTCCTTAATCAAAGACTTACTCTAGTGATTTGGATGATCTGTTCCCTGCCCAACAGAAGACCACAGCAGGAGTGGGATTGCTGAAAAGGATAATGACATGTTTGGTATTGCTTGACAGTCAGTGAGACGCTCAGTAAGCCCCTCTGTGATAGCCACACCAAGCCATGGGCCTTCTACCGCTGATAATGATGATATCTTTGCTGTCAAGAAGACCAAGCCTAGACCGGACCCATCAACGATCATTGATGAGGAGGAAGATATATTTGCCAGTTCTTTGTTTAACAAGAGTAAAAAAACAGGAAACAGAGGATAAAGTGGAAAATGGCTTTACAGGAAATGACAACAAACCAGAGAAGAAAGGTACACATTCTTTACAATGGTAATAAGCTGAATAAACATGACGGAAAATACAGTTTGCTACTTTGTGGTATTGATTTACATATAAGCATTTGTTTGCATAGTTTTAATTTTAAAAAAACCGAACCCCAAAGTCAGTTAGATTTCCATGAACCTTTCAATCAAACTCATCCATTTGCTAAAATGAACTATGTACTCCAACCAGTTATACTTCTCATCATTAACAACTCAACATATAGCATATGACGTAAGAGAATATTGTACCAAAGCTGAGTTCTCTCTGTGTAGGTGGCTTGGCGGATGGGACTTATTCTCTACAGGCACCAACAGTAGCTCCGTCAAGCCGGCCATTGATGGGGATATATTCTCTACAGGCACCAACAGTAGCTCCTTCAAGCCGGCCATTGATGGGGAGATATTCTCTACAGGCACCAACAGTAGCTCCTTGAAGCCGGCCATTGATGCGGGCATATTCTCTACAGGCATCAACAGTAGCTCCGTCAAGCCGGCAATTGATGGGGACATATTCTCTACAGGCATCAACAGTAGCTCCGTCAAGCCGGCACTTGTTGGAGACATATTTTCTACAGGCATCAACAGTAGCTCTGTCAAGCCGGTAATTGATGGAGACATATTCTCTACAGGCATCAACAGTAGTTCTGTCAAGCCAGCCATTGATGGGGACATATTCTCTACAGGCACCAACAGTAGCTCCGTCAAGCCGGCCATTGATGGAGACATATTCTCTACAGGCATCAACAGTAGCTCCATCAAGCCAGCCATTGATGGGGACATATTCTCTACAGGCATCAACAGCAGCTCCGTCAAGCCGGTCATTGATGGGGACATAAATATCTACAGGCATCAACAGAAGCTCTGTTAAGCCGGCCATTAATCAGGACATATTCTCTACGGGCATCAACAGTAGCTCCGTCAAGCAAGCTATTGATGGGGATCTATTCTCTACATGCACCAACAGTAGCTCCGTCAAGCCGACCATCGATAGGGACCTATTCTCTACATGCACCAACAGTAGCTCCGTCAAGCCGGCAATTGATGGGAACATATTCTCTACAGGCATCAACAGTAGCTCCGTCAAGCCGGTCATTGATGGGGACATAAATATCTACAGGCATCAACAGTAGCTCTTTCAAGCCGGCTGTTGATGGAGACATATTCTCTTCAGGCATCAACAGTAGCTCTGTCAAGCCGGCCATTGATGGAGACATATTCTCTACAGGCATCAACAGTAGCTCCGTCAAGCCAGTAATTGATGGGGACATATTCTCTACAGGCATCAACAGTAGCTCTGTCAAGCCGGTAATTGATGGAGACATATTCTCTACAGGCATCAACAGTAGTTCTGTCAAGCCGGCCATTGATGGGGACCTATTCTCTACATGCACCAACAGTAGCTCCGTCAAGCCGGTCATTGATGGAGGCATATTCTCTACAGACATCAACAGTAGTTCTGTCAAGCCGGCCATTGATGGGGACATATTCTCTACAGGCACCAACAGTAGCTCCGTCGAGCCGGCCATTGATTGGGACATATTCTCTACAGGCATCAACAGTAGCTCCGTCAAGCCGGCCATTGATCGGGACATATTCACTACAGGCATCAACAGTAGCTCTGTCTTGCCCACCATTGATGGGACATATTCTCTACAGGCATCAACAGTAGCTCCGTCAAGCCGGCAATTGATGGGGACATATTCTCTACAGGCACCAACAGTAGCGTCAAGCCGGCCATTGATGGGGACATATTCTCTACAGGCACCAACAGTAGCTCCGTCGAGCCGGCCATTGATCAGGACATACTCTGTACAGGCACCAACAGTAGCGTCAAGCCGGCAATTGATGGGGACATATTCTCTACAGGCATCAACAGTAGCTCTGTCAAGCCGGTAATTGATGGGGACATATTCTCTACAGGCATCAACAGTAGCTCCGTCAAGCCGGCCATTGATGGGGACATTTTCTCTACAGGCATCAACAGTAGCGTCAAGCCGGCCATTGATGGGGACATATTCTCTACAGGCACCAACAGTAGCTCCATCAAACCGGCCATTGATGCGGGCATATTCTCTACAGGCATCAACAGTAGCTCCGTCGAGCCGGCCATTGATTGGGACATATTCTCTACAGGCATCAACAGTAGCTCCGTCGAGCCGGCCATTGATTGGGACATATTCTCTACAGGCATCAACAGTAGCTCCGTCAAGCCGGTCATTGATGGGGACATAAATATCTACAGGCATCAACAGTAGCTCTTTCAAGCCGGCCATTGATGGAGACATATTCTCTTCAGGCATCAACAGTAGCTCTGTCAAGCCGGCCATTGATGGAGACATATTCTCTACAGGCATCAACAGTAGCTCCGTCAAGCCAGTAATTGATGGGGACATATTCTCTACAGGCATCAACAGTAGCTCTGTCAAGCCGGTAATTGATGGAGACATATTCTCTACAGGCATCAACAGTAGTTCTGTCAAGCCGGCCATTGATGGGGACCTATTCTCTACATGCACCAACAGTAGCTCCGTCAAGCCGGTCATTGATGGAGGCATATTCTCTACAGACATCAACAGTAGTTCTGTCAAGCCGGCCATTGATGGGGACATATTCTCTACAGGCACCAACAGTAGCTCCGTCGAGCCGGCCATTGATTGGGACATATTCTCTACAGGCATCAACAGTAGCTCCGTCAAGCCGGCCATTGATCGGGACATATTCACTACAGGCATCAACAGTAGCTCTGTCTTGCCCACCATTGATGGGACATATTCTCTACAGGCATCAACAGTAGCTCCGTCAAGCCGGCAATTGATGGGGACATATTCTCTTCAGGCACCAACAGTAGCGTCAAGCCGGCCATTGATGGGGACATATTCTCTACAGGCACCAACAGTAGCTCCGTCGAGCCGGCCATTGATCAGGACATACTCTGTACACGCACCAACAGTAGCGTCAAGCCGGCAATTGATGGGGACATATTCTCTACAGGCATCAACAGTAGCTCTGTCAAGCCGGTAATTGATGGGGACATATTCTCTACAGGCATCAACAGTAGCTCCGTCAAGCCGGCCATTAATGGGGACATTTTCTCTTCAGGCATCAACAGTAGCGTCAAGCCGGCCATTGATGGGGACATATTCTCTACAGGCACCAACAGTAGCTCCATCAAACCGGCCATTGATGCGGGCATATTCTCTACAGGCATCAACAGTAGCTCCGTCAAGCCGGTCATTGATGGGGACATAAATATCTACAGGCATCAACAGTAGCTCTTTCAAGCCGGCTGTTGATGGAGACATATTCTCTTCAGGCATCAACAGTAGCTCTGTCAAGCCGGCCATTGATGGAGACATATTCTCTACAGGCATCAACAGTAGCTCCGTCAAGCCAGTAATTGATGGGGACATATTCTCTACAGGCATCAACAGTAGCTCTGTCAAGCCGGTAATTGATGGAGACATATTCTCTACAGGCATCAACAGTAGTTCTGTCAAGCCGGCCATTGATGGGGACCTATTCTCTACATGCACCAACAGTAGCTCCGTCAAGCCGGTCATTGATGGAGGCATATTCTCTACAGACATCAACAGTAGTTCTGTCAAGCCGGCCATTGATGGGGACATATTCTCTACAGGCACCAACAGTAGCTCCGTCGAGCCGGCCATTGATTGGGACATATTCTCTACAGGCATCAACAGTAGCTCCGTCAAGCCGGCCATTGATCGGGACATATTCACTACAGGCATCAACAGTAGCTCTGTCTTGCCCACCATTGATGGGACATATTCTCTACAGGCATCAACAGTAGCTCCGTCAAGCCGGCAATTGATGGGGACATATTCTCTACAGGCACCAACAGTAGCGTCAAGCCGGCCATTGATGGGGACATATTCTCTACAGGCACCAACAGTAGCTCCGTCGAGCCGGCCATTGATCAGGACATACTCTGTACAGGCACCAACAGTAGCGTCAAGCCGGCAATTGATGGGGACATATTCTCTACAGGCATCAACAGTAGCTCTGTCAAGCCGGTAATTGATGGGGACATATTCTCTACAGGCATCAACAGTAGCTCCGTCAAGCCGGCCATTGATGGGGACATTTTCTCTACAGGCATCAACAGTAGCGTCAAGCCGGCCATTGATGGGGACATATTCTCTACAGGCACCAACAGTAGCTCCATCAAACCGGCCATTGATGCGGGCATATTCTCTACAGGCATCAACAGTAGCTCCGTCGAGCCGGCCATTGATTGGGACATATTCTCTACAGGCATCAACAGTAGCTCCGTCGAGCCGGCCATTGATTGGGACATATTCTCTACAGGCATCAACAGTAGCTCCGTCAAGCCGGTCATTGATGGGGACATAAATATCTACAGGCATCAACAGTAGCTCTTTCAAGCCGGCCATTGATGGAGACATATTCTCTTCAGGCATCAACAGTAGCTCTGTCAAGCCGGCCATTGATGGAGACATATTCTCTACAGGCATCAACAGTAGCTCCGTCAAGCCAGTAATTGATGGGGACATATTCTCTACAGGCATCAACAGTAGCTCTGTCAAGCCGGTAATTGATGGAGACATATTCTCTACAGGCATCAACAGTAGTTCTGTCAAGCCGGCCATTGATGGGGACCTATTCTCTACATGCACCAACAGTAGCTCCGTCAAGCCGGTCATTGATGGAGGCATATTCTCTACAGACATCAACAGTAGTTCTGTCAAGCCGGCCATTGATGGGGACATATTCTCTACAGGCACCAACAGTAGCTCCGTCGAGCCGGCCATTGATTGGGACATATTCTCTACAGGCATCAACAGTAGCTCCGTCAAGCCGGCCATTGATCGGGACATATTCACTACAGACATCAACAGTAGCTCTGTCTTGCCCACCATTGATGGGACATATTCTCTACAGGCATCAACAGTAGCTCCGTCAAGCCGGCAATTGATGGGGACATATTCTCTTCAGGCACCAACAGTAGCGTCAAGCCGGCCATTGATGGGGACATATTCTCTACAGGCACCAACAGTAGCTCCGTCGAGCCGGCCATTGATCAGGACATACTCTGTACAGGCACCAACAGTAGCGTCAAGCCGGCAATTGATGGGGACATATTCTCTACAGGCATCAACAGTAGCTCTGTCAAGCCGGTAATTGATGGGGACATATTCTCTACAGGCATCAACAGTAGCTCCGTCAAGCCGGCCATTGATGGGGACATTTTCTCTACAGGCATCAACAGTAGCGTCAAGCCGGCCATTGATGGGGACATATTCTCTACAGGCACCAACAGTAGCTCCATCAAACCGGCCATTGATGGGGACATATTCTCTACAGGCATCAATAGTAGCTCGTCAAGCCGGCCATTGATCGGGACATATTCACTACAGGCACCAATAGTAGCTCCGTCAAGCCGGCCATTGATGGGGACATATTCTCTACAGGCATCAATAGTAGCTCGTCAAGCCGGCCATTGATGGGGACATATTCTCTACAGGCATCAACAGTAGTTCTGTCAAGCCGGCCATTGGTGGGGACATATTCTCTACAGGCACCAACAGAAGCTCCGTCGAGCCGGCCATTGATCAGGACATATTCTTTACAGGTATCAACAGTAGCTCCGTCAAGCCAGCCATTGATCTGGACATATTCTCTACAGGCATCAACAGTAGCTCTGTCAAGCCCACCATTGATGGGACATATTCTCTACATGCATCAACAGTAGCTCCGTCAAGCCGGCAATTGATGGGGACATATTCTCTACAGGCATCAACAGTAGCTCTGTCAAGCCGGTCATTGATGGGGACATATTCTCTACAGGCATCAACAGTAGCTCCGTCAAGCTGGCAATTGATGGGGACATATTCTCTACAGGCACCAACAGTAGCGTCAAGCCGGCCATTGATGGGGACATATTCTCTACATGCACCAACAGTAGCTCCATCAAGCCGGCAATTGATCAGGACATATTCTCTACAGGCATCAACAGTAGGTCCTTCAAGCTAGCGATCGATGGGGAGGATATCTTCGCAACAGGAACAAAAGCAGACAAGAAGAAAAGTAAAAAGATAAAGACAGTTTGTTACTAGATGCTGTATGAATATGATATTGATTAAGCTGTAACATTACTTTAAAAAACAAGATACTCGAACCTACCACAAATACACAAATCGAGAGGTATCAAAATTTACAGCTTTTTATGCCCCCCTTTGAGGATGAGGGGGTATATTGTTTTGCACTTTTCGGTCCATCCGTCCGTCAGTCCGTCCACCACATGGTTTCTGGATGATAACTCAAGAACGCTTAAGCCTGGGATCACGAAACTTCATAGGGGCATTGGTCATGACCAGCAGATAACCACCTTTGATTTTCAGGTCACTAGGTGAAAGCTCAAGATCACAGTGACCTGAAGCACTAAAATGGTGTCCGGATGATAACTCAAGAACGCTTAGGCCTGGGATCACGAAACTTCATAGGGACTTTGGTCATGACCGGCAGATGACCCCTAATGATTTTCAGGTCATTAGGTTAAAAGTCAAGGTCACAGTGACCTGAAGCAGTAAAATGGTTTCCGGATGATAACTCAAGAACGCTTAGGCCTGGGATCACGAAACTTTAAAGGGACATTGGTCATGAGCGGCAGATGACCCCTATTGATTTTCAGGTCACTAGGTCAAAGGTCAAGGTCACACAATGGCTGCCACTACAACTGACAGCCCATTTGGGGGGGGGGGGGCATGCATGTTTTACAAACAGCCCTTGTTTAACTTTTAACAGAATTATAAACTAACAAATTTAATGGTTCTTTACAACTATCTGTACATGGTAAATGTTTAAATGTGAACAATCTCTTACTGGTAATGCATGGCCTGATATAATTGTATATATATCAGCTTTGCAATGAAGTACTACTGATTCTATGGACGAGTATTTGGTGTGCAACTGCTGCACCTAGTTCAGACACTATGCTCTGCTATAACAGGCTGTTACAAAAGACGGGGACTTTTTTGCAGATGAATGGACATCTTTAGTGACATCCCAAAGGCAAATCCCAAAGAGAAGAAAACAAAGCAGAAGACTTCAGCAGCACCCAGTAAAACTATATTCAAGGATGACCTAGGTACATTCAGATGTTGAGGTTCAGCATGTTTACCCAGTAATGTAGTTATCAACTGTCATGATAAGTTCACCATGTGTAGAAGATGTGTAATCACTAAGGTGTTGAGGTTCAGCATGTTTACCGGTAATGTAGTTATCAACTGTCATGATATGTTCACCTAGGTACATTCAGGTGTTGAGGTTTAGCATGTTTACCGGTAATGTAGTTATCAACTGTCATGATATGTTCACCTAGGTACATTCAGGTGTTGAGGTTCAGCATGTTTACCGGTAATGTAGTTATCAACTGTCATGATATGTTCACCATGTGTAGGATGACCTAGGTACATTCAGGTGTTGAGGTTCAGCATGTTTACTGGTAATGTAGTTATCAATTGTCATGATATGTTCACCATGTGTATAAGGTGTATCATCACTAAGGCAAAGGTAAGAGTCATACTTAAGGCCAAAGGTCAAAGAAGTTCATAATGCAGCTTGTTTAATTGTATTATTGACATGTTGCCAACTGGCATATACAATTAGCTATTCAAATTAGGTTTCCCTGGCAGTCATTTTCTTAGAGTTATCTCTTGCAGGATGACTTCATTTATAATAATATTTTTTACAATTCAGCTTCCATAGGAACCATACCATACTGGTTCCTCCCCCCTAGGGTTTGCTCATAAATGTTCGGATATCATCGAAATAAATTCAAATGGAATATATTGTCCCACAAAAAAATGAAACGAGCATTTTGTATCTTGTTAAATCTATGTTACCAGACCAAATCTATTATTGAAATTTTGGCTATTGCTATAAGGAACACTGATTTTTTTATGGGTTAACTTTATTTGACGAAGTATTTGTTGACTTTTAGCATTTATGGATCTTTAAATTATCCCAGTTTACAATACTCATTTCTAGAAAAATATATGCATATTTTAGAAACCTGCTCAAAGTAGTTAACTTACCAATGCCATGCATATTAATAAAACGAAGTGGGCGCTATGTTAATGTAAAGCCAGGAAGCAAAACAATGGTGTACAAGACCACATTTTCATGTATGTATGATTTGTGGAAAAGCGAAACAAATAATAATTACATACCTCATTCACCAGATGGCGCGCCTGTTCATCCCCAGAGTGTACCAGCGCTGTGAGTATGGCCGAGGAGGGCTACATCTACCAGCACATCCAAGAACTCACACTCTTCACTGTCTTTCACAGGAAGTCACTGTGGAAATAGCATGAGGTAAACATGGCTGCTGCTTGAAAGGGCTCTTAAAGACCCAGATTAAGCCTTCCTTGAGCCTTATTCTGGGAAAAGTGGGCTTAATATGTGTGCTTAAAGTGTCATCTCAGATTAGCTTGTGCAGTCCGCACTGCCTATCAGGGCCAACAATTTCCGCTTTTAGAAAAAAATGTTTAAAAGAAGTCTCTTCTAAACGAAAATCCAGTATAGTCAGAAAGTGTTGTCCGTGATCAGGCTTTGCGAAGTGCACAGGCTAATCTGTGATGACACTTTATGCACATGCATTAAGCCCAGTTTTCGCAGAACAAGTCTTTCTTATTTGACCCCCCCCCACCCCTCTACCCCCAGATATCCCTGTGTACTGACACCTCAATGTGGTCACAGTGCAGCCTTGTGTCTGTGGTGATCAATACAGCAGTAAACAATTCAGATGAGCGTAAAGATTTTAAACAAAGATAGATAAAGATAAATACAGATACATAAAATAGATAGAGAAAGATGCAGATACAGATAATATGTAAAGGTACATAAAGATAGATAAAAGATTATACATAAAGATAGATAAAGATTATAGATTATAGATAAATATTGATGAAGGTAATAGATAAAGATAGATAAACGATTATAGATACAGATATGTTATTGTTCATCAATTCACTGAGTGGAAGACTATGTGGAGGTGCCTTTAAGTCCTTAAACTAGGCTTTTAACAAATGCCCATGTAACACATGTATAAGTACGGCTGTCTAGAGAGCGCAGTTTTGGTACACTCCCTTTGCACCTAGACTGCCTTAGTTTTCTTCACACTTTATGCGCATGTCAGCTTGGACTTCTGCCTGGGTACTTCTTTTATTTCTACTACACAAGACCATTCCAAAATTTTAATTATTCATAATATAGATGAAAAATGCTGATTCAAAATTCTGGTTATTGAAAACATGATTCTTGTTATGCCCCCTTTAAAAAAGGGGGTATATTGTTTTTGGTCTGCCATTCTGTTCTAAAACTTTAACCTTGTTCATAAAATGAAAGCTCTTGTGTCTATGTACTTTAAACTCGACATGGGCATGCATCTCATTGACATCTACAATCAAACATGGTTTGAGGTCACTGGGTCAAAGGTCACTGTGACCTTAACATTCAAAATATAACCTTGCTTCTAAAATAGCTGCCATGCGGCTTTCACTTGTAAGCTATAATACGCCAGTATGTTGATTGCTGATAGTTGTTGTTGTTGCAGTACTATCTGATGCTGGATGGGGACAGGAATAACAAGTTCAAGAAGATTGGGGAAGACACGTCTGAATTTGGATCTTAATGATTGCTGTGGCATAGAAGTTGTTATAAGTTTAGATATCAAATTCTTTGTGATTGGTAATGTACAACATGTGTGAAGTCAGAAGTCTGATGTATGAAATTCTGCTATTGTAAGAAAAATTCAGAACAAAATAGTGTTAAATCATTATCTTTTTTGGGATATTATTTTTGTTGATATTGTAGGTTTACCAATCCACCAATTTAACACAAATACATGGGAAAATGACCGATGTAAAAAAACTCTTTTTTTCAAAAATCAGAAATAAGATGGTAACAGGATTATGTTCATACAGTGTTCGTATTGGGTACATCCTGCTTCCAACTTGAACTTAACAAACTGAAAATGTTATTTTGTATTATATGATAAACCTGGAACAATATACAGTGACGAATAAAGTAGCAAGCTAAATGATAATATCCTTAAAAACTGATGAATCAATCCCAATAATGAAAGGATTTTCTAGTGCCAGAATATCACTTTTTGGGGCGATTGCCTTCTGCAATTTGCCCCATAGGTAACATAATATACGTATACCGAAGAATAAAGTCTGTTAATGCATTTAACCACTTTGCATCTAGATTATGCATTTGCAAACTAAATAGCTCCGATCACATGGTATTAGTATTAATGCGCACAAACATTATCGCGTGACCAATTGAACAATGAAAATTTCCCCATCTGAAATGCTCATCAATAAATCCAGTTCAATCTAGTTTTGCCCGCCTTAACGGTGTTTACAAACTGTTGTGCGACAAACACCCTTGGAATGTAACAGTTTGACATCATCAGCTTCCAGAGCACGTTCCATCCATGGCAACATCTTTTCACTGTGGCATTAGCACCCAAGTTACACGCAGTTCTCATGGAAGGTGTATACAGCGACAAAATATTGGTCCAATACTGAACTATCTACACTTAACTGATACAGCACATTTATGTTCTTTCGTTTTAAGAAATCAAGGGAGTTCGCGATATGGGCGACACAATTTAATTACCATGCGCTACATTTTTTACTGTCAAAGTAAACATCTCAATGTTCTCTGGGCTACAAAGTTTTTATATGACAATTCGCCCGTGCTTTTCAGGCCAGTTTTGAACTTTGTCCTTACACACGAAATACATGTTGTGGTTGTCACTTTCACAGCAGCTTAACTACTCTAGTAATTCAGTCCTACATCAAATCAATCAGCGTACTTTGTCCCCATGACACATGTTTATAGTGTTTTTACGACCACAAAATTTGAGCAAAATCGCCCCACCAGTACTTTCAGTACTTTGATTTAACTTGTTGCTAACTTTAATGCTGGAGCAGCCTGCTCTTTCCTGTTGTGATTTCACGATGACATGTTGCATCTAAATCATTACAACACATCACCATGCTTGGCAGAAGCTTAATCACATTTGAATGTTATTGTATTATGTACAACACATATTGAATATTTATGTACATTTCAGACATCACAGCATATATTTTCTTTTTAAATTGAAAAAAATCGGTGATTAATTTGATTTCAAATTTGCAGCATATCTAAGAAAATCATTGATGCATTTAAGTTGGCATTTTTCTGAGCATTGATAAAAATGTGACAGAGCAATTGTTTAATAAGGCACAAAACTACAAAAACATTTTTATAATAAAATAAGTTGGTAACCAGTCCTTAAAAAATACATTTTAAATATGCATTAAATCTGTGAACTGTTTCATCAAGCCCGGCTGAACCCTAGTTTATAAATTTCTGTCTTCAATACTGTAAAATCATAATAGTTCATGGGACATTAATTTTTATTGATTTTACGGGTTGACCGAACACAAACACATCTTAAAATCACTGATGCAAATTCGTTTTCTTTCCAAAATCAGAAATGCACAAATTTACGCGTCCACAAAAAAGTAATTTTTTGAAAACCTACGAAATTTCGTGCCGATGAGTATAAATTATTTGATAGTAAATTGGTTACCAGTCGTCAAAAAATACATGTTATTCTGCATTTAATCTGTGGACTGTCTGTTTACCAAGCCTGACTAAATTTTAGTGAACCATCGTTTGTACATTTCTTGACACTGTCATGATTATTTAATTTGTCAATTAAAAAAAAAAGTTCTTTAAACTTATGTACTCCCATTTAATGGAAAGCGATTTGTTCACAGGATACAACCAGTCAATACCAAGGGTGAACCAATTTCTTGGCATTTAGTTCAACTTACGGATTTCATTGTTTTAATTAAAATAGTATTTTTTTGTATGTTAAAAGGTGTATGTGTTTGTACAGTTTTTACTGTTGGTTATGACTACAGTTAAAGTTATGATTATGATTTTAAATAAATGTATTGTCAGACAAAGTTGTTACATGTAATAACTGTTTTACTGGCATATTTTTACAGAGTATTTTCTTTTTTCAATTATCTCAAGATATTTTTTGTTTTTGTAACAACCTGTAATTTTTATTATACAGATTTATCGTCTGCAAGTAACAGTCCATTGTCAAATAAAAAAATGTTCAATGGACAAGGACTTATGTACATGTCCGACAGTAATTTTGTCCCCATTGTGAAAGCTGGGCATAGGATTGCCATACTTCTGTGTAAGTTTTATAAACGGACAAAGCATCACATGTCTGAAGTTATTTCAATTTTTGTTCAGCCTGCTTGGGGAAAGCTCGATATAGGAATCTCAATGGTTGAGTGTAAAGTGCATGTGTGTGCTTGATATAGGATTCTCAATGGTTGAGTGTAAAGTGCATGTGTGTGCTTGATATAGGAGTCTCAATGGTTGAGTGTAAAGTGCATGTGTGTGCTTGATATAGGAGTCTCAATGGTTGAGTGTAGAGTGCATGTGTGTGCTTGATATAGGAGTCTCAATGGTTGAGTGTAAAGTGCATGTGTGTGCGTGATATAGGAGTCTCAATGGTTGAGTGTAGAGTGCATGTGTGTGCTTGATATAGGAGTCTCAATGGTTGAGTGTAAAATGCATGTGTGTGCTTGATATAGGAGTATCAATGGTTGAGTGTAAAGTGCATGTGTGTGCTTGAGTCTCAATGGTTGAGTGTAAAGTGCATGTGTGTGCTTGATATAGGTGTCTCAATAGTTGAGTGTAGAGTGCATGTGCGTGCTTGATATAGGAGTCTCAATGGTTGAGTGTAGAGTGCATGTGTGTGCTTGATATAGGAGTCTCAATTGTTGAGTGAAAAGTGCATGTGTGTGCTTGATATAGGAGTCTCAATGGTTGAGTGTAGAGTGCATGTGTGTGCTTCCATGCTTGTCTGGACTGTTACTTTGTCATTAATCTAGCAATTTTAGAATTACGTATCACAAATAACTGCCATCATAAGACAACGTGTAATGTGTAACATTTGCCTTCCGTCCTCATAGGTCAATGTTACGCTTAGAGGTCAAATGTCAAATTTTGCCATAAAACAGCTTGTCTGGACTGATTTTTTTTTTCATTCATCATGCCATTTAAAATAATTTAAAACAAATGACCACCATGAGAAGACGGTATGTCTGGTATAGCAACCATCTCCCTACCTCAATGGTCATGGACTGTAACTTTGATATGTATCCTCATAGGTCAAGGTCACACTAAGAGGTCAAAGTCAAATTTTGTAAAAAAAACAACAACAGGTTTTCCAGACTGTAAATGTGTCATTCATTGTGCAATTGAAATAAATTACCAAAAATGCCCACCATGCGAAAATTATGTGTAGCATGTAAATCTGTCTCCATAGCTCAAAGGTCAAGGTAAAACTTAAAGGTGAAAGGTGAAATTTGGCTAAAAAAACTGTATGGAATGTACCTTCTTCATTCATCCTGCAATTTTAAAATAATTTACCACTAATGCTCACAAGGTGCAGTTCGGTCACACCTTAGATATAGGTCAAGGTCATACTAATGGACAAAGGTTGTCATGGTGCAGCTTGTTTAATAATTACGACAAGCATGATCGACAATGGGCTTGACATTTTGCCGATATTGAAACTATAAGAAAATTTGAGACTAAAAATATATAACTTAGTAATTTATTTTCGTGACAGATGTATATTTGCTGTCAACTCTAGTAAGTGGCAACAATCCCTTTAACTTTTCATTTGTATTTTGACAGAGTATACTTTCAAATAAATACCTCCTTCTTTTATGAACCAGTCAATATTTTTTGTTGTTTGTGTTATAATTTTTCTTTGTCCGGTCCTTATGCAAATAAATCGTCTATTCGAAAAACTTATAAAAGTTTTGTACACTGTCTTTGTGAAGCTTGTTCCAAGGTTTTGATATAACAAGTACTACTTCTTTTAGAAATTAAATCCTGAAGATTAAAATACCTAGTAATTGAAAATATTTTTATACCTGTACAGTACATTGTACATATGTATGTCTGGACTGCATTTGTTGGCAAACCATGATCATTTTTATGGAATTGCAATTACATGTACATGTTAATATAGCGATGCATTTTGATAAGAAAATGTTTTGTTGGCTGACCATCATTGTATCTATTGTATAAATTTTAAGTTCATAGCACAGTGTACTAATAAAACATTACTTGTGCCATAACTTGAACTTGAACACAAACAACTTGTTGTATCATAAAGTTTTGTGGGTTTTTTTAAACAGAGTTCCAAGGGGCCTATGAACAGTACTTCACCTTATATGGGCTGGTATTAAAACAATGCTTATTCTTTTTTTTTCATGCATATGGTCAAGTAATATTGTTTAATTGATGCAATTGTTAAGAAAAAAAGCAACGTCAACAAAATATTTTGCTTCCATGGGGATTCAAACTAAAGCATAAAAAAATCAACACAAGCATAAGTGATAGTTTGCATATTGCAGTACTTCATGAACATTTTGTTCAAAAAGATAATCTTACTTTTGAAAATAATGGCATAAAAGCTGTCTATTTGCCCCTTTATAGTGTTTATGCTCAATGATGCATTGTGTAACTGCATGAAGTTGCTATGTTAATTCATTGAGCCATGCTTTGGGAAAATGGGGTTTAATGCATGTTCGTAAAGAGTTGACCCAGATGAGCCTGTGTAGTCCGCATAGGCCAGTCAGGGACGACACTTTCTTTCTAGACTGGATTTTCATTTGAAAGAGTCTTCCTTTAGACGCAAAATACCATAAAAGCGGAAAATGTTGTCCCTGATAATTGCCTGTGCAAACTGAACAGGCTTATCTGGGAACACTTTTTGCACATGCATCAGGCCCCCGTTTTTAAAGAGCGTGGCTTAATTATTAAGTATTGAGATAAATTTGATGAAATGTTCACATACTGTTTATTATCCCCCGCCAGAGGTGGAGGGATGTCGTTTTGGCGTTGTCCGTCCGTCCGGCTGTCCGTCCGTCCGGCACTTTTGTGTCCGGAGCCATATCTTGGAAGTGCTTTGGCGGATTTCATTGAAACTTGGT
>NC_068355.1:45750102-45772622 GCF_020536995.1 Dreissena polymorpha | reverse complement strand
GATGCTCCCAAAGGTTTTTTTGTCACAATATTGCACTATATATTCAGATAAAAGGAAACGTTTTGAGGGCACAGTAGTTGGGGGGACAAGAATTTTTGTATAGAATTTCAAAGGGCCATA
The DNA here is from genome assembly GCF_020536995.1 of Dreissena polymorpha. Taxonomy (NCBI): domain Eukaryota; kingdom Metazoa; phylum Mollusca; class Bivalvia; order Myida; family Dreissenidae; genus Dreissena; species Dreissena polymorpha. Next base: position 45,772,502 of record NC_068355.1, on the reverse strand, counting down.
ACTCTGTGAAAAATCATCCGACTAGAACCCGCTGATAATATGCAATTCTCCTCTTGGTAGTGAAGCTTCCCATAAAGTTTCATTGAATTCCGGTCATTAGTTGAGAAATAGCCCGGACAAAAATTGTGCACTGATGACAGACAGACAGACAGACGCAAACACAAACAGACGAAGTGGCGACTATATGCTCCCCCCAAATAAATTTTGGGGGAGCATAAAATCTTCTTCGACAAAATAATCGCGAAGTCCATACATTTTATTCCAGGGCTGGTCATGGACATCGATTATGCGTTTGATATTTTAATTTTTAACTCCCATTGATTTAATTACCCATGTCTTCTGAAGATTATTGCTAGCGTTCCTAATGCAAGGATCATCAGTAGGCTTACGGTACCAGTATTAGAAGTCTGCCATGGTTCTAAATCGGGCATAAGATCATCTATATTCACGAACAACTGGTTGAATGGCTGAGAAGTAAACTGTTATGCTTTAATGCAAATGGTTTTGTGTGCGGCCAAAAATCAGTTTTGAGATTAATTCATTGAGGCTATTATGTACAATATATTTTTTAAGTAAAATAGAAGGTTCACATAAACATACAATTGTTGGTAAAATAACTGTAAACAACATATTTGTTGTTGATAAGTATTTGTAATAGTTATATCCTTCTATATGAACTGGAGTTGTTTTCTAGAAAGACAAAAGTTGTTGTTGTTTTCATACAGCATACATACAATAATAATGTTCAATATGAAACACATCATTGAAGGCAGCTAAAAATTCTTTGCCTGCATAAATAATTAAGACAATAATAAAGCCGGAAAACAATTCACTCATAGCAATTTATTCCAAAGAACATATTGCCGAGTATCTTTTCCTCCAATTTATTTCTGTAAAATTGGGAACCAGCATGTTGAGAGTAACCTCCTATTCTGTATTTACTGTAAGTTTACGGACAGTCTAAATTTTCGGACACCATCTTTTTAGCCGAGATAATTATTTTTGGTGACTTAACTTTTGGACACACAGGTTTTGCCCAATTTTAGATGCTCTTAATTTTCTGACAGTATCTTTTACAACCCTAATTTACCACATTTCTGCTTGTTTTTTGCTTATCTGGTGACACTTTCATAATGCATTTTTATGACTGGCAAGTAAGAAAGCAGTATGCTTAATATTAGACAAAGATCTTTGTAGCAGACAATGACTGATGAACAAAGAAAGAATTCATGGTTTGCAAAAAAAAAAAAAAATGGCATTAATTACAGGTTCATAAAGGGAGTATCAATTAATCAAACACTCATTTTTGAACACTTGTTGGAAGTACAGCCTTAGAGTAACATTCTGTAAAATATAAAGAATGTGACATTACCGTACAGTCAAACCTGATTTCAGCGGTCAGTCAAGGGAAATGACCAAAGTGACCGTTGTCCACAGGTGACCGTTGAATTCGGCTCACAATTTTAAGATGGTTGGTCAGTTGGCAGTATTGCTACGTTGTTACCCCACCCAGTCATACAGTGTAAAACAAATGCTCATTGCCGTTAACTAAGCATAGTAACATAATTTACTTACATTGAATAATACAGAATAATATCTTATAGATTGATTTAATTTCATATTGTTAACCTAAGCAATGACTTTATTAACGCTAGTATAATTGTTTACTCATGCATCTCGTTCATTCAGTAAATAAAGCTTTCACATGCCATTGACGTCACGTCCGTACAATTCTAAACAGTGATTCACTGTCATAAACCGACAGAACGGTCTAACTGTACCATTCTCATTCAAAGAAAAAGACGCAACAATTTTGTTAAAATTAATTCATTCGCAAACATCACACAAACAGCATTTTCATTCACAACCTCATTCAAAATACAAACATTCATTCATTCTTTATAACAAAAAACATAGCACATCATGCACAAAAAACAAGATAGCTTATCACGCAAAAAAACTTCAAAACACACACAACCATTATCACTCGCAACAATCAAAACAATTCACTCCACCCTAAAAAACACTCGCTAATCTTCTTTTGAATACTAGAACACTTGACCCGGGGTGCACAAAATTCGTCTTGAAATTTCATGATGGAGTCAAGCATTACCTGGTTATTCTTTGACAAAGCAACGTTCTATATGTGATCGATGTACTGGCATGTTTTGCTGATGGAGCAGACGGTGCTGGATGGTGAAAGTGCAAAGTACTTATTAGCGGTCAGGTGGCCGTTATTTTCAAGTGCAATATACAGTGTTTTTCGTCGGGGGAATTCCAGACTGACCATTGTCTGCAGGTGGCCGTTAATTTCAGGTGGCTGTTAGGTCAGTTTCGACTGTATTTCCAATTATGTCCAATACAGTGCAAACATATACACAAAGATCTATTAATAACATTATGAGAGATCTTTGATATACAAAAGTAATATCATACTATGCGGCGTGGTATTTTACAAGCATGTGATAATAGTTGATGTTAAAATGGACGCCATTTATATTGCATACCCCTTTCTGATGGTCCATGCAATATTTTGAGTGATTCTAAATTTTCCGACAGAGATTGTCTAGATAAAACTTACACTTAAAATGGCTTAAATATTTATTGCACAAGAGATATGACCGCACAAGAGATATGACCTGTAAATGATAAAAACTCACCTGTAAATTTTTGTTTTTTTCAAAAATAAAGCACGATTCCATTGAAGTTACCAATGGCCAGCATGGACGCCGTCGTCCTCGTGTACAACTACCAAAAATTCCTCCAAGTTGAAGAGTAGCTTAGGTACGGAGGGGTATTCGTGAAAATTCGATGCTTGATCTCTGGTGATCAGCTTTATCCTGACTCTGATGCAAACAATCCCAACAGACAAAATCTTTACCTGCCCTCCCCACACTTGCAAATCTGCATATACATCCCAACCCCAACTTCAGCTTTTAAGCGGCAGGGATATAAGGTAGAGATAGGCAAATATGCACACCCACACTTTTAAGTGATGGCAACATAAGGAGGACAAAGGCAAATCGTTGCAACACCCACCCCACCCACCCCTTTTTAAGCGGCATGGTATATGGTTGAAACATGCATATCTATACCGCATGTTTGAGGGTTGCATATCTATACTGCCCGTTTGAGAGTTGGGAATATTTTGGTATAGATAAAAACAATTTGAATTAAAGAGCGGACACCATGCTGAATGTTTAAAACACACTAAGTGACCCTGTGACTTAGTTTTTTGCCTGACATTGCCCATGTTCAAACTTAGCATAGACATTATCTAGATACAACTTCTGACCAAGTTTGGGGAAGATCGGATGAAAACTACTTGAATTCGAGAGCAGACACCATGATGAATGTTTGAAACACACTAAGTGACCCATTGACCTAGTTTTTAGCCAGGCATGACCCATGTTCGAACTTAGCGTAGACATTATCTAGATACAACTTCTGACCAAGTTTGGGGAAGATCGGATGAAAACTACTTGAATTAGAGAGCAGACACCATGATGAATGTTTGAAATGCACTAAGTGACCCAGTGACCTAGTTTTTAGCCCGGCATGACCAATGTTCCAACTTGGCCTAGACATTATCTAGATACAACTTCTGACCAAGTTAGATGAAAATCGGATGAGAACTACTTGAATTAGAGAGCGGACGCAACATGTGTGACGGACTGACAGACAGACAGACGGACTGACCGACCAATTGACTGACAGACAATGCGAAAACTTTATATCACCCGTTGGGGGCATAAAAAGTAGGGCCAAAACGTATTTCATGTTACAATATGCAATGACTTTGACCCTTGACCTTATGACTTCAAAGTCAATAAGCATCTTGCCTTTCTGAAATGTAACACCACTATGCGAATTGTTAAAATCCTAGTTACAAGCATTCTCAAGAAATCTTAACTCTTTCAGTGCTGGAACCGAATTTTGAAGGCCTTTGCAAACAGTTTGGATCCAGATGAGACCTCATCAGGATCCAAACTGTTTGCTATTCTGATAGTATTCTTTGAAAAAAAATCGAAGAAAATACTAATTTTAGCATTTAGCAGACAACATTTTGGTAGACAACAATTTTCCCAGCATGCAAAGGCCTAAGGAAACTAAGTTTCTCTGATCAGTCCCTGTGACCTTGACTGTTGAACATTTGATCTCAAAATAATAGGTGTCTTGGTTTCCTCCAAAGTACCAGTTTGCATGGTTGTAGGTCAAATCAATCTCTTGATATTGTGGGTAACAAAAGGTCTACTGGACATACTAACAGATGGCACAAATGCAAAGCAATAATTATATATCCCCACTTCTTGGAAGAGAGGCATAATTAGTCCCCTACTGGTTTCACCGGAGGGGACTTATGGTTTGCGCTCTGTCTGTCTGTCTGTCTGTCAGTCAGTCACACTTTTCTGGATCCTGCGATAACTTAATATTTTTTCATGACACTTGGAACATGGATAGATGGCAATATGGACATATTTACATCATTTCATTTTGTTCCTACGTCAAGAATTCTGGTTGCTATGGCAACAAATAGACTAGAAATACTGCTGAAAATGATGTTTTTTCTGGATCCTGCGATAACTTTTAAAGTTCTTCATATTTTTTCATGAAACTTAAAACATGGATAGTGGGGCAATATTGTCATTATGCACATAATTTTATTTTGTTCCTACGCCAAAAATTCTGGTTGCTATGGCGACAAATAGACTGGAAATACTGCTGAAAATGGTGTTTATTCTGGATCCTGCGATAACTTTATAAGGTCTTAATATTTTTTCATGAAACTTGAAACATGGATAGATGGCAATATGGACATTATGCACATCATTTCATTTTGTTCCTATGTCAAAAATTCTGGTTGTTATGGCAACAAATAGACTAGAAATACTGCTGAAAATGGTGTTTTTTTCTGGATCCTGTGATAACTTTAAAAGTTCTTCATATTTTTTCATGAAACTTGAAACATGGATAGATGGCAATATGGACATTATGCAGGTCACTTCATTTTGTTCCTACGTCAAAAACTCTGGTTGCTATGGCAACAAATAGACTAGAAATACTGCTGAAAATTATCTTTTTTCTGGATCCTGCGATAACTTTAAAAGTTCTTCATATTTTTTCATGAAACTTAAGAATGGATAGATGACAATATGGCCATTATGCACGTAATTTTATTTTGTTCCTACGCCAAAAATTATGGTTGCTATGGCAACAAATAGACTGGAAATACTGCTGAAAATGGTGTTTTTTTCTGGATCCTGCGCTAACTTTAAAAGTTCTTAATATTTTTTCATGAAACTTGAAACATGGATAGATGGCAATATGGACATTATGCACGTCATTTCATTTTGTTCCTATGTCAAAAATTCTGGTTGTTATGGCAACAATTAGACTAGAAATACTGCTGAAAATGGTGTTTTTTCCGGATCCTGCGATAATTTTAAAAGTTCTTCATATTTTTTCATGAAACTTGAAACATGGATAGATGGCAATATGGACATTATGCAGGTCATTTCATTTTGTTCCTACGTTAAAAATTCCGCTTGTTATGGCAACAAATAGACTAGAAATACTGCTGAAAATGGTGTTTTTCTGGATCCTGCGATAACTTTTAAAGTTCTTAATATTTTTTCATGAAACTTAAAACATGGCTAGATGGCAATATGGACATTATGCACGTCATTTCATTTAGTTCCTACGTCAAAAATTCTTTTTGTCATGGCAACAAATAGACTGGAAATACTACTGAAAATGGTGTTTTTTCTGGATCCTGCGATAACTTTTAAAGTTCTTAATATTTTTTCATGAAACTTGAAACATGGATAGATGGCAATATGGACATTATGCACGTCATTTCATTTTGTTCCTATGTCAAAAATTCTGGTTGTTATGGCAACAATTAGACTAGAAATACTGCTGAAAATGGTGTGTTTTTTCTGGATCCTGCGATAATTTTAAAAGTTCTTCATATTTTTTCATGAAACTTGAAACATGGATAGATGGCAATATGGACATTATGCAGGTCATTTCATTTTGTTCCTACGTTAAAAATTCCGGTTGTTATGACAACAAATAGACTAGAAATACTGCTGAAAATGGTGTTTTTTCTGGATCCTGCTATAACTTTTAAAGTTCTTAATATTTTTTCATGAAACTTGAAACATGGATAGATGGCAATATGGACATTATGCACGTCACTTTATTTTGTTCCTACATCAAAATTCTGGTTGCTATGGCAACAAATATAAAAAAAGTAAAAAATTCTGACAATGGTGGAGCCGGTAGGGGACATATATTGCTTGGCAATAGTTTTGTTATATTTTGTCCCATGAAAGCTAGGAGGAATCCTCTATAGTTCTTGCTATTACAGCTTAAAGACCGCTTGCTTAGAGTAATCATTTGTTCTATATTCTATTGACACCTGCATTATTGCCCGAGATTTCCCATGTTAAAAAGCAATATTAAATGTATGTATTGCATCATGTGCATCATAAATTGCAGTGCAAGAAGGAAGACATTCAACAAGGCAGGACTGGTCTACTAAATCTAAATTTTTGCTGCTTTATGGGGAAAGTTTCTGGAAAATATTTCCCTGTCAAAGCTTCACTTTTCCATAACAAATATGATTATATATGACTTGAATGGCCACAAAGTATAAGAAATTTGTTTAAACAAATACTTGATAAAGCATACATGTATATTCTTTGTCAGAAAAAGGCAATGTCACCTAAAATGTACAATAGTATACAATCATCATAAAAAAGTTTGATAATAAAAAACAAAATCCAGACACACAAACATATATTTATGCTAAAACCAACAGGGGACAAAATTGTCACAAAACCAGGTTTTCAATTTGAAACAGCTTCTCTGCTGACTATTTTTTACAGGTGTTGAAGCTTTGTTTAAATTACTTCATTAAACTATATTATGTTTTATGTTATTGAAGAAGTGCAAATGTTTTACTCATCAAGTGTAAATATTAACATAGCAACAAGTAATGGTAAGGAACCAAGTACAATGTTCTGTTGGACGTGTATGTGAAAAGTGAACAACAAGTTCAGGTAAAAAATTGCAGAGCAGGTGTTAGGAATAACAGGGCCCTTGTTTTGCCGTTTTCCGCCCCATTCCCCCCTTAAAATAGTATACAGTCAATCTTGTGGATGCGACCACTTGATTTTGTGTATTTTGATGTCCGAATCTTAAATTAAGCGACCACTAGGAGGTAAAAGTGGTTAATCTATTGATCGTTCAGGGGCAAATCCGTGTTTATTGTTTATCTAAGCCGATAAGATGTACTGTTACACCTCTGCTTTGTTTTCACACCAACCATTATGATTATGCATTGTCTCGTTGACCGGTTCTGACCGGTATTGTTGTAGACTGCGTTTCAATTAATTGAGTTGAATAATAGAGGAGCGTATTACGCACAGTCTACAGCTTAAATAGTTTACTATGTGGAACGTTAAGAGACAACGCCGATTTTTCTCCAGTATAGATAACAGGTGCAGAAACAATGCACTGTACGCGACAAACATTTCCTGAGAAGTGCGGAAAATAAACTATTAATCGGCAACATCTGTCGAATTCCGTAAGCGTACATGCGTTAAGCGTACATGCAGAAATTAAAATGTCGAAACGAAAAGTGTTAACGTTGAACGAGAATATTCGGGTTTTGGACGTAAAATCGCAGATGAGTTTGGAGTCTGTAAAACTCAAATTCAGAACATTCTTAACATAAAGACGAGGTGCTTGAAGACGTGAAAAATAATGTGTCAGGTGAAAAAAAACGCGAAAAATATTTCCTTGTCTATGTGGTTTTTGCAAATAAATTTGTACACACAATTCATTTATAATAAATGATAATTTATAATAAGTGAAAAAATAAAACACATTATAAGTAAAATATTGTTTATGTATTGTGTTTATATTCATTTTATTATAAAAGTAAAAATCATTGTTGACAAAAGAGATTATCCTTCATATAGATTAAAATTGAGGGTAAGCATTCTTCCAGAATGGCCTTTTTTTATTTAAAGACCATTTTATTAAGAGACCACTTTTGATTACTCCCTTAAGTGGTCTCTTAATACAAGATTGACTGTACTTTTTTCCCCTATTTCAGCTATTTTTTTTTTATTTTTTTTTTTACTTTTATACCTATGTTGCCAGCTCGTATCGTGCTATTAACCTTTGAATAAGTGTATTATTATGTAAATAACATTAAAATAAAGCAATTTTAAGTGTTGAATGGTTGGTGAATAGATCTTTTAAAATTCCCCTTTTCGCCCAAAACGACGCAAAATTCCCCCCCTCTAAGGCCCCTGCCCCATTCCCCCAAAGTGTAGCAAGGGCCCTGGGAATAATGTATTTGCCACAAACACAATCATCAATAGTCAAAATATATACTTTTATAATAAAAAGGGAGGTGACAACCAAAGTATTAATCCAAGTATGCTTATTATTTCCCTTTGCTAAGGACACATTAAACAGGATTTAGCAAAAGTAACCCTGACCTTGACCAACATGACCTTTGACCCCATTAAAGTGTAGATGTTAATGTGAGGTATAAACATACTAAATATTGAAGGAATTGATTCTAACATAAGGGCTCTATGAAGAAAATTATAAAAATGAATTTTAGCCAGAGTGACCTTGACCAGAAAAAAAAATCCCGTTTAATACACGCCAGGATATTTGATGACAATCATTTTGTGAAAGTTTCATTCAAATCCGTTGAGAAATAAAGGAGGACTGTTGGGCTCGGAAGAAAAAGTCAAATTCAATTTATCTTTAGTCGTGGCGACCTTGATTTCGACCGAATCATAAAATCCCCACAATATGCGCCAGCGCACTTGGTGACAATCATTTTGTGAAAGTTTCATTGAAATCCGTTGAGAAATGAAGGCCTGCTCTCCAACCTGCCCGCCCGCCTGCCCGCGCTCACGCCAACATTCATCCAATCCAATAACCAGTTTTTTCCTTCAAACCTGCTTAACAAAAGTTCGGACACAGTGACTACTCTCTCTTTGGGGTAATAATATGACAAAGACGTCCCAGTGGGACATAGGACTGGTTTTTCTATTAGTAAATGCTGTCAGATATTCTGAGAGGTCTATTAACTAACTCGTTGGTATCTGTGATGTGCTCTTCATTTTTTAAGCACTGTCATAATTTAGTCAAATTAACTTTTTTGGTGGCAACTTTTTATATCTTTTCCATCCTTTTTTTGCTGACGTCATGAGCAATTTCCCTGAGGCTTGCATGTGAGCTTAAGAGAAACATAAGTTTGATGACACAAAAATTGCGTGCAGAGAAAGGGCACAAATTATTCCTGGACTGGTTCTCTGATATGTGTATAATGGAAATCTCCACTTCTATTTAGAAATTTAGAAAACAAATTATTCCTTATCTACAGTGCAAGAAAGTTAATAACATAACATAAAATAACATAAGTTTATTTAGTAATACAAGGCCTCCGGCCCAAAATACAAGCTATGTTTTACGTTCACACAATGTTTCCGTTTACAAAATTAAACTATAAAGATACAAACAGTATATATAGAAATATAATACAATTATGTTTAAAGCTTCTATGATAGTTCAAACGCGCTTTTCAATGCAATTCATCGTCTATAACATAAATATTTTTGGTTTGACAGTATTGACAAAATCTGAACTGGCGGTCAATTTTCATGTGCCGCCCTTTCTCGATCATTAGGTTGTGGCTAGAACAACGAAAGTTTGATAGCGTTTTCTTCAAAATGTAGGTTAAAGGTATAGAGAGGATCTTGTATACAGTCAATCTTATGAATGCTACCACTTGAAGTAAGCGCCCCCCCCCCTTTTGTCATACGCGACCAGCGACCACTGATTTTCAAGTATAACCAAAGGAAAGCCGTTTCCTGTCAAGAAGCCATGAAACAACACTTTCACGCCGATTAAATTGACTTCTTTAGTCTTACTCAACATGCTACTCAATCAACAATCAATAGTGTAATAGCATGTGCATAACTCCATCTTTTTAATCTTTTACTGAGAACGAAGGTGGAGTTAACGGTTAAGTGTTCTACCCGATGCGTGATACTGTAAAATCATTTAAGTTCGTGTGGTACTAATTTTCGTGGATTTAGTGGTTCCGCCGAACCAGGAATTCAAGTACCAACGATTTTTTATAAATTTTAATCCGAAATCGGTCTTTTTTTAATTGTCATTTCCGCCATTGTCTTTTGTTGTCGGTTGTCCGAGATATTTGTTTTTTGTTATAGTAACTTCACTTCAGTAGGTCACATTACACTTTATCTCGACTAATTAATATATTTCAAAATTGTAAATGTTGTTGTTATTTTCCACTAATTTGTTGTAAATTAAATATGTTTGAACTAAGATGTTTATGATTACTTAGTATGATAAGAACTACGATGTTAATGATTAATCAGTATGAATAACAAGTAGTGTGTTTATATAAAATATCAATTTGTTCGCCATCCAGTGCATTAATAAAACACTAAAGTCATGTGAGTTTTTCTTTTTTATTCATCATTGTAAATATACGTTTTATTCATCATGGTTAATAAATATAATGCATAGCATTAACAAAAATAACAAGTCATATTGGTACTTACAGTTTAATATATTATTTCATTGCACATACAAATGCATTTACACGCATGAAATTTATCCCAGAATAATACTTCTCAAGCACCATTATACCCACAAACACGTGCAGATTAATAGTACTAGTATTTAAGCACTAAAGGTCAGTCCAGCTTTTCGGAAACCCGCCTGTATCAAGTCCCGACGCTCGGACATCTTGTCATGGGTGAAGATGAGCCACTCAGCGTGAATGGGTTTCAATGTGGATGTCCTCAGGTCCACGTTTGCACAAGAAGATGGATCGCCGTCCTTCTTTTCCAGATGGGACACAACCTGCTTACAGTACCAGTCATGGAAGCACTGCTTCAGCTGTTGCTTGTACTCATAGTTGACAGACAAGTCCAGAGGCTGAAGTGGATCGGTACATGCAGCTGGTACAAACAGTGGGGTGATTCCATTCGCCTTCAGCAACTGCATCACTTCCTGTCCCTGGTGTGCCTTGAACACGTCAAAGATGGCTATGGCTTGCTGCTCACACTTGGCAACGATTCTCGGATTCCGTTGACATACGGGATGATCACATTCTTCACGTACCAAAGCATACTCTGCTCGTTGCTCCAGTGGTTTTCAGTGACGGCGATGTCCCAGTCATCAGGAAACCTTAGCCCACGCGGTAAACAGCGGTCCGATTTCCCGGCGTAGATGATCTGCGGAGCAAGCATCGTACTGTCCATGGCGACAGCGAGGAGCACGGTGATCTGTCGCTTGTCTCCAAGTCCAGCGAGTCCATGGTCCACTTGCCTCCTGGCACCATCTGACATCCGGTCTGATCCCAGTTGATGACAAAAGAATCCGGCACGTTGTGTTCCTTGATCACACCATTGACCTTTGCCAGAAATTCGTCTCGAATGACTTCGAAGTCATGCGGAAAGGTTTTTATTGCCTTGGTCCCTTTCCTTTTCACGAAGCCCATTCGTCGTAATATGGAGTGTGCCAACGTGTCTTCAATTGTCAGATGACCCCCATACTTCTGCAGTCGGTGACGTGCCGCTTTCGTGACGATGGCTTCCGCAGCAGCTGTCACGGTTGGTACGTTGACAACGCCACCTTGGAGACGAACGTCTTGATGTAGGTTTGGACCGCCTCATCACATTCGCCTAACATGGTGGGGGCGCCTCTGGGAGACTTGGAAAGCGATTTCATGTCCTCTCCAAGTTTTTTTTTTTCGTTTGACATACTGGTCTCTCATGCTTCTGACCGTTGTCTCGCTCACTTTCTTCCCCATGTTGGCTGTGAAGTGTCTCAAAGCCTTGGCGACCCCGTTGTCAATTGCGTAACGCGCAATTTTTTGCCCTGGTTTCTTCACAGTAAGAAGCGTACTCCCCACGCTTCCGTTTACGTCCAATGACCATTTCTTCTACTGCATCGTTAGCGGCCTGTGTTAATAAAGCTTCAGTCGTAGACAGAGCCTTTGCAGGGTCGGGCAATCCTGCCATAGTAGGAGAACGTGTCTGTACTGTTCCTGTTTACAACCATTTTGAAAGAGACATTGTTTGAACGCTAGTTAATGCGATATGTTGTTTTCTTGATAAGTGTTTGGCTAATAATGCTTTTATAATCAAGCACGGTATATAAACTGTACATCAACGACTATCCTCTTTTAGGGGACGTCGTCAAATTAACAGTTTGAAGATTTATCACATATGTCAATTAGTGCCAATTAAACTTAAAAGAGACATTACGGTTTTTACACGTGTATTTTGGGGACCTTATTACTCAATTGTTACGACTAGGGGACCTATTGCGCTGTGATTCACAAATATTGTAAAAACAACATTGATGGCAATTAGCAAGTGGGGACACACAAGTGCGCCGCTTTATCGCTCTTATCGACAATTATCGGAAACACTTTCACGCTTCAGTGCACATTAACCTCGAGTCTTGGTGTCAACACAGATAAGCAGATTATGCTTCATTATTACTCTGGTTGTTTTCTTAAAACTTTAATAATTATGACGGTAAGTTGTTTTTTATTTGAAATCCACGAAATTACGTGTCAACGAATTACTTGTTTTTTATTTGAAATCCACGAAATTACGTGTCAACGAATTAGTCGTTTTTTATTAAACTACGAAATTTCATACCGAAAAATTTCTATACGTTTACAGTATTGAATACATGATTCACACATGTTCAGTCCCAATTATTTGCAATCCTATTTAGTTTAAACCTATTTATTTAAGCTTGATTGCATCAAATGCCTTAGGCTTATATAAACGCTCTCGAGTCCATTTCCTGGGACTAGAACCAGTTCTTGGTGTCTTTTGTGGAGATTTAAAGAACGCTTTCAAGGTGGGGATCGAACCCGTGACGTCCTGGTCGCTAGGCGGACACCATATCCATTACACCACGGCGACCTTTTTATGTGCAATCCTATTTACTTGGCAAGAGCTTTGAAACAATTAATACATTTGTCTCGGCTTTCCGCAAAAGGCCGAGTAGTTCCAATATACCATTTTACCGTACATTTAAAAAAAAGATGAACTTTTGTATTTAGGAAATTCTTAAAACATATTTATTGTCAAAAACGACAACAGTGTTTTGTTGGATTATTACTTAATGCAAGGTAATGATATGTTAAACTACAATAATATCTGGATTATTTTATATAATTTAAGTGTTAAACAAGATAGTTGTGTCACAGAATCCATCTATGTATGAATTTGATACTTACAATGATTTTACTATTTTCCAGAATGGCCTTCTTTTTTTTTTTAAAGACCATTTATAAAGACACAACTTTTGGTTATCCCTTTTGTGGTTTGTTAATAATATTGACTGTATACGAATTCGTTGTTAAAACCATTGTTCTTGCAATCTTAAACCAACATGAATACAGGAATGTCATACATTAATAAACAATCCTAGTATGGAACCATAAATCAAATATAGTTCACTTTGATAAATATTATAATATTAAACAAGTTTAGTTTTAAGGGGTAAGTGGTTGCATATGCATGCATTATGTGACATGCCTCATTGTATTAAAGGAATAGGACGCAATCTATCGATTAAGGGGAGAAATCTAAAAAATATTGTTTGAAAGTCTGTCGAAGATTTATTCGGGTGGACAAACGGGCTAGAAATATTGCTTGGTTATCAGCCGACTGTGAGTAAACGGCTGGACAGATTTCTTTGAATTTTTTTTTTATTTAAAGGTAGCCCATAAGAGGACCAAGGGATGATTGGATTAAAGCTAGTTTTGACATTTTTGCGGCCTGCAAAGACAGGTCTATGATAAATGCTAGTAAATGACCTTGTTATGATTCAAATATCAGAGTGTGGGAATTTTTTGTCATGACTTTTTGTCAATTTTTCTCTCATTAAACATGATTTTATATATTTATTTGAATATATTGGGCTCCTGGGCCCATATACTATCCAGGGTACGTTACTTCCACCGGTGATTCCTGGATGGTCAGAAAAACACATGTACATGTACAAAACAGATGTCAGTTTTTAATAAGAAAAATCCCCTACTGCTGGCTGTGCAAATTAAGAGGCTCATTTGTTATAAAAGCAGTCCAATTGCTCTTTCATTAATGGCAGAAGATCAATGTTGGTAAACATGCCTCTTCCACCATTGGCTTTCTTTCACAGATTAATGTTCAATAAATCTAGCAATGGTCAATAAAGCTCCAACTCTTAAGCTGTATAATGTACAGAAATTGATTTTTAACGCTGGAATCTGAGAAAAATTGGGTAATAACAATTAAACGGTGTGATTTTTTGGAAGTTTATGAAGTCCTTATGCACCTATGGCAGCATTATCTGAGAACCTAGAGTGAGTCCAAGCTATCCTACCTAATTAACTTACTAGACTCAGGAATTTGGGGATGATTTTTTAATTTTAGCTTCTTTTTCGGCGTAGCTGTTTAACGTCACCTTTGACCTTACCTGACCTTTGTAAGTGTCCAATAAAATTCAAATAAAATTTCCCGCGGCTAGACACAAATGAAAACACTTCATTTCTTCCATTGGCTGATTTTAGCATACCACCAGAACATTGGTAACATGACCGCGTCTTTGTAACACTGTTTTACTGCGTGTTCAGCATGAAACAATTTTATCTCTTATGAAAAGGCTTGATAGATAGAACAGTTTTACACTCAACTCTTGACATCAACACAGTTTGTGCGTGCACCTTTTATTTTCAGAGGATTGGCAGCACCAGAGCGTTTGTACTTAAAAGCTATGTTCTCATATTTAGTAATTACTTCCATATTCCTGTCTGTGTACTAGTATATTTAAGTTCATAAAAGTATCGTTTTTCCCTATCCTGATATTCGTTTTGGCCAAACCATTTTAAATTGTATAAGAAATTGAACATTTAACATGTAAAAGTACAAAGTTTTAAACAAGCCATCCTTCCAGCAGTGGAAGCGTAGCCTCACTTTAATGCAGCGCATTCCAACCCGCAGGGTATCAGGGTCAGTTCGCGGCCAGTAAAATAATCGTTATATAATATAGACTCTATCGTGTGAACTAGGTGAACTGGAGTTTTCTTTAGACCAGAAATATGTTAAATGAAGATATTCAGCGATATTATTATGTTAATATGTCAATAATAGATTCTTAATGTGTTTTCAACAATACATGATAAATATTATTTTTTATTAATTTAACATGAATTATTCCACCATATTGACTAATGTATTAAGCATGAGCGCGATGATTCTTGATACTGTTAATAATCAAATCAAATAGCAATACCCCACAAACCATTAAAACAGGTTTGTTCGAAGAACGCGGGTATAAATATATAAAATATGTACGGATACTTCGCGTGTGGCCGGTTGACTCGTATGTTTTAATTTCACTTCCATTCTTCTTTTGGTTTTCTGTTTTGTATCTATAGGTTTATGACCTGCAATATGTAATAATGTTAAATAAGCCGCGAAAACTCAGCGTAACATCCCGTACTGCTTGTGATGCAGCTAAGAACTGCACAGAAAAAGACATTTGCTATCTTTGATCTCATTCATTGAACTATTTACCTTTCACCAACTCCAACCACAATCAACGCCGTATATCTTTTTAAAGATATTTCTTGTTCTAGTTTTTACTGAAACATTTTCAAATTTGGTGTGGTCTTGTGTTGAGCGGGAAGCCAGAGTACCCGGAAGGGAAGAAACCTGTCCGGTATGGTGACTACTAACCAAACTCACATGCTTTTGGGGACTTGGATTCAACCAAGGCCGCCTTGGTGAGAAGCTCGTGTTCCAACCTCTGCACTTACAGGACTGCCAATCCAATAAGAACAAACACTTAACCACTTAACAATTAAACGATGGAACAAAATACTCTTTTAAAGCAACACAACTTATTTGGCATAGTAAATTTCAGTATAAATAAGAAACATATTTTATCTATGCCAATTAGAATATATCTGGTGATAACAAGGTAGAAATCCATCTTTTTTGCACTTTAAAACTTAAAAACAAGAAATGTGTTTGTCGGAAACACTATGTCCCCTTCTGCGCCGCTTTGAAATGTATTTTTGTTTACCTTTGATCTTGAAGGATTACCTTGACCTTGAACTTCCACCACTCAAAATGTGCAGCTTCATGAGAACGCCTCTTTGATTTTATTTATTTTTGACCTTTGACCTTGAAGGATGACCTTGACCTTGAAGGATGACCTTGACCTTGAACTACCACCACTGAAAATGTGCAGCTTCATGAGATTGCCGCTTTGAAAAAAATATTTATTTTTGACCTTTGACCTTGAAGGATGACCTTGACCTTGAAGGATGACCTTGACCTTGAACTTCCGCCACTCAAAATGTGCAGCTTCATGAAAACGCTGCTTTGAAATTATTTATTTTTTGACCTTTGACCTTGAATGATGACCTTGACCTTGAAGGATGACCTTGACCTTCCACCACTCAAAATGTGCAGCTTCATGAGAAAGCCGCTTAGAATTTTTTTATGAAAAAAATTACCTTTGACCTTGAAGGATGACCTTGACCTTGAAGGATGACATTGACCTTGAACTTCCACCACTCAAAATGTGCAGTTTTATGAGAACGCCGCTTTGATATTTAAAAAAATAATAATTGACCTTTGACCTTGAAGGATGACCTTGACCTTGAAGGATGACCTTGACCTTGAAGGATGACCTTGACCTTTCACCACTCAAAATGTGCGGCTCCATGAGATACACATACATGCCAAATATCAAGTTGGTATCTTCAATATTGCCAAAGTATTCATAAAATGAGCGATTTTGGTCACATATACTTGACCTCTTACCTTGAAGGATGACCTTGACCTTTCACCACTCAAAATGTGCGGCTCCATGACATACACATGCATGCCAAATATCAAGTTGGTATCTTCAATTTTGCAAAAGTATTCATAAAATGAGCGATTTTGGCCACATATATTTGACCTCTGACCTTGAATGATGACCTTGACCTTTCACCACTCAAAATGTGCGGCTCCATGAGATACACATGCATGCCAAATATCAAGTTGCTATCTTCAATATTGCAAAAGTATTAATAAAATGAGCAATTTTGGCCACATATATTTGACCTCTGACCTTGAAGGATGACGTTGACCATTCACCACTCAAAATGTGCAGCTCCATGAGATACACATGCATGCCAAATATCAAGTTGCTATCTTGAATATTGAAAAAGTTATTGCAAATGTTAAAGTTGGAGCATAATGCACTGTACTCTCTTTCTGAAAAATGGCGTTGGCATATGTGTTTATGAAATTCATAAACATATTTTCCTGTCTTGTAAATGTTAAAGATGATTTTTTTCGTAAGTGATGTTGTAATTATATTGGATTATCGGATACATGTGCACATTAGGAAAGCGGTATGTATACTGTTATCGTTCGATTCAGTTTATATTGTTACCGTTTTCTCCCCACGGTCAGTAATATCGCATGGCCCAAAACAACATGGATTAGTTTGGGCAAACAGCGGTAAATTTGCTGCCACCAGTCCACGTTGAATTTGTGAACAATTATTAAATCCAAACTCAAATGTCTTCTACTAATTTTATTTCACAATCACACATTATTCAAGAAAGCACACTAGAAATACACTATAATGATTAGTAACAAAAAGTATATTTAAAACATTTAAGTATTGATTTCAAGACACAAGTTTTCAACAATATATATTTAAAGCATCCCCTTGTTTCCCTCCTCCCCCCTTTAATCCCCAAAACCCTCTTTATATACTAAGGCTGTATGCAAATTTTCGCTAATATGCAAATTTTCGCCAATATGCAAATTTTCGCCAATATGCAAATTTTCGCAAATATGCAAATTTCTGGAAATTGCAGAAATTGAGAGATTTATAGCAATTAGCAGAAATGCAGAGGTACTCATGGGAGAGATGGCCTGCACCTAGTATTAAACAGAGGTCACTGTGTGACCAGCAATAACATTATAGAAGTATCCATTACTCCCAACTTGAACATAATTAAATGGACGAAATGAGCTTATTAAAAAAATGCAACAATATGCAAGTTTTTGCGGATGACAACAGTCAGCATGGCAATTCACGGGACCTATATTATAGGCTATACTTTTTTAACCTGTTTTTACAAGCCCCCTGCAATAAATGAGTTCAAAACTTATAATGCTGTCCGTTTATTACGCTGTTGCTTGGCTTAGACTCCGTCATCCGCGTTATATTGGAGTTACAGTGTATCTCCTATATTCAAGATTTTGAATATCTTTATACAGTTTACACAACATTTGTTGCCATTTCTGAAACCTTTTCATTTGTTGCTTGATTTGATTCAACAATGATATTTTGCTTCTTAATAAGAAAAGAGTAATCCAATAAAATCACTTTTAATAACTAAGTTAAGGTTGTTAATAAAATCAGTTTTTCTGAGGTGAATTTGTTTTAAATATCTGCTTTTTTATGTATACATGTATTTATTTCTATATACGATAGACGAGAAAACTGCATAATTGGAGACATTTGTAACCTTTGTATATAAAATGTCTGCAAATTATGATTTCCATCATGTAAGTAGGCCACCAGTTGTGAATAATGCCACCTAGATGATGCCTTATCAACATGGGCACACTTAAACCTGTCACATATTCTCTGAAGCTTTGTAACCTAATATTTGACATTTCAGGGCGGATTAATGCATACAATCAAACACATATAATGGACTTTGAGGTCATAAGAATCCATGTTATCTTTTTGACATGCATATTGACATTTTGGTAATTACTGTACATGGGTATTTTTTCCTCACCTTTCAAACGAAAAAAGCAAAAGTGAAAATTCTAATTGTGCCCATGCAGAAATTTTATTAGGAATTAAACTGTATACCATTCGAATATCACGCCCACATGAAAAATCTATGACATATGACATACAACTAGTGCAACTAACAATAAAATTGTACCCTCGTAAGCCCTTATCAAACAGTTTTGCATCATCAGTTTGCGATTAAAGACTGAGAATTCTGCAATCACTAAATGAAACAGAATCAATATTTGAAATACAATCATACAAATATTAATTGTTTGCTTTGACATATTTTCCAGATGACTCTTTCTAATTAACCCAATCTAGCAGGTTAGCTGACTCTAAAACAAATCTCAGTAAACAACAGGGAATTATTGACTATGCAATCTGAAGAGCTATGAATCATGATGTTCAACAATATGGAAATCAGGGACTTGCTTAGAGCAGAGAATACTTTTATTGCTAGGTTAGTGCCTAGAAGGGGAGGTCTGCATGCAAATATGAACACAATATGAGTGGCAAGTGTAATGAATGCTTATTGATCCAATATATCTACAATGCAAATGAGTGAGAAATAATTGTAAACAAACATATTGAAAGAAAATCTGTCTCTATGACACTGTCGAGGTTGTTTTGCACATGGACATTGTTAAACAGACATCATGTTTTATGTGAAGGTAATTTAGAAAGAACACAAACAATAAGATATATTGTGACAGTTTTCTGGGCAAAAATATCCTTTAAAATGCTTGCCATTCATTTTGCTCCTTGACTAGTTCTTATAGACAGAATATTGAGTGTTTATCTAAAATACATAAAAAAATGTTTACAAATAGGAGCTGAAAGACTGTGCCTCACACTAGATACTTCACTTGAACAATTGTTCAGTTAAATTAGTCATCAATTCAAACTATGCCGTTTTCAGTGGAGATGACCAAAAGGGTCTTATACTATATGCTGCAAGCCGTGCTCTAGCCCAGCATGCACATTCATGTAGTCTGGTAAAGCTAATGAACCACCAGACCCTGTTTGACTTGATTGCTGACAAGACTTTGTACATATGACATGAGACATAAGACCTATTTTCGCATGATTTGGGTAAATTTTGCTTAACTGTCAAGACAGGGAGCATTTTGCAAATTAAGACATTCATGATTTAGACTATTTATATCACATAATTGCACTTAAAGAGTTTTCATTTAAGCTAGTGCAAAGTTATCTCAGTATCTGACATTATATCTGGAATTTCCAGAGTAATGACATATCAATGATCTTCACTCAATGGACAACAACTGGTTTGGGATTACATTATTGCACAGGTTCTCAGCTTACACAGACAATGGCATTTCTGCACGCTCCAACACAATCCTAAATGCTGTGAATGAAATTTAATGGCTTTCAATCAAAGTTGTGTTTTTGTCAATTATATAATATTGCAACTTGCAACCATTGTTGGACACAATGAAAGACGATGCTTGCAAATGCCTCCCTGGGAATAGATACATTAAAAGAATGATCTGTTTCCAGTATTTAAATATTCAAGGATGCAATCCATCAGGAAAAAAACATTTATGACACTTTACCATGACACTTACATGTATGTGCATTTTCTATTCCATGACTGCAGAATCTGACTCAGTGTCCACCATTTTGCTGGGAATACAGACATGCAATTATCTATCATCATCGTCATAACCTTGACTGGTCTGGCCATTGGAGGAATTTAGGGATGACGATGCAGCAATCCTCCGCCAGTTAGATCTGTTGTGCGGTTCTGAGAGTAATTCATCGCTGGGGAGTGATGTCCACTATTTTACATAGTTAATCTAGCTGTTCTTCTGATGGCCTAGACATGATCCAGATTAGCTCTCGCTGAAGCACAGTCCAGGAGCATCGCCAGCATCAGGACTTTCTTGCTCACGTCACTTTTCTCATTTTTTGTACAGTGACAGGGACTGTGGTACAGATGGTGATGTTTCCCTGTGTATTCTAAGTGTGGGGGGGGGGGGGGGGCAGATCATAGGTGCAGTTCAGAGGTTGTGCTGGCAGCTGATCCCGGTGCGTACTCATCATTGCTTTGCTTTCTAGGTCAAAGCTAGATCTGTTTAGTCTTCCTTATCCTAAGCTATTTACTTTGCTGTGCATCAGATTGATTCTCTGAGAACCTGGCCCAGCTTTGCATTTTCTTCTTTTCTGCAGTAGAATAATGCCCATAGTCTGATCCAACTCTCTCATTGATAAGGAACTCACTGCAATGGTGATGATGAGCAAAGCCCTGTTTTAGACTCTGATGGGACTGGGCAGCCATCATCCAGAAGATGGGGTCGTATTCCAGGTAGGTTTCCAAACACCTTTTTTTCTTGCACTCTGTACCTGCTGTTTCCATGTCATTCTCTTGTCAAATGTGACCTAAGTAAGTCTGTTGGTCTTAATACTGTAGTGAAGTGTTGTCCAGGGTCAGTTTAGTAGAAAGTACTTTGGTGCAGTGTGTAAAATGGATGGCTAAGGATTTTTTCTTGTTGATGGCTACACACCACTTTGCAGTCGAAGGTGAGATATATTTCAAAGCAAGCTGCATTTTGTATATTCCAGAACTGCATACTCTTCTGTGCACCGGAACACCAGGTAATCAGCATATAGGACTGCTTGTCCTCCTTTAGGTAGTTCTGGTATGATGGACAATTTCAAAGGACCACTAGTAGCTGTGGTTGGAGTTCATGGAGGCAAGAGAGACTGCCACCACACCTGTCAGGTGGGACTTTACAGGGCAAGAACCATTCTCATTGTCTTCAACTGCAAGTGTTGTGTTTGGCTTTGTTACATGGCCTCTGGTTTCTGTCAAGGCTCCCTCACAATTTGCTAATTGTCAAATGACATACCCTGTGAGCCCAAGGAGCGAGTGTTCCCAGGGATCCCTACCTTGAGCTACAGGTAATAGCACATCTGTTTATTGCATGAGGTTCCTGTCATGGTACATGTGGGGCAATTTCAATTGTGGATGATGATATCACTGTTACATCTGCCCACATTCTGATCAGAACACTGGCAATTGGTCAGGAGCTGTATATTTGTCCAGGAAGGGGTGGTCGACATTGTCATGTTCTCATACTACAGCAAGACAGACTTACTACCAAATAAGATAATACATACTTTTATTATTTTTGGCTTGTCAATATCCAATAATTTTTTATCCAAACCTTATTAAAATCTTGTATACCTTGATATAGATCGGCGTCTGCTACCTAGCAAACAAATAAATATTTAATTAAATAAAGACAAATGCATTTCTATCACTTAACTTTCATCCCATTTTTCATCAAATAGTTTGTATACCATGCATTCCATATGAATTTAATTGTCCATTGGTTGTCATACTTTAATAAGAACAGTGCAAGATGTCAGCACACATTGGTAGTGAGTTCAGGAAAGGCAAACATTCACTTGGATTGCAAACACACTCAGGAGGTAGTTCGCTTAAACACAAAATGGCAGCTGAGTACTTT